>NC_057776.1:19544257-19623041 GCF_014825855.1 Bombus pyrosoma | reverse complement strand
TTTTTTTTTTTTTTTTTTTGTTAGCAACTGGAGGCTTTTCGGCGACTGCTCGAGAACACGGTGGTCGAGCTTTCGGCTTTCACCTTCTCCCGTAGTAACTGAAGCGGGCAACGCCCCGTCGTTCCAGACGGAATCTTACGGTTTGTTGGCGAATGTTCCCGTAGTTTTGGGGGTTGTTGATCTTTGGAGATTAGATTTAGAGGGAAAAGATATGCGCGTAGTTCGATCGGTTGCTACGCGAACCCCTGGGTCTCCCATTCTGGTTCAGTGGTCCGAACAATTAACTTTTTCTCTTGGTCGAAATGGAACGACAGAGTAACTTTGAGTCAAACTTCTCTCGTACGAAGAACTGTTTTGTTCGACTCGAATGCCAGAGCCTTCTTTTTCTTTCTTTCTTTCTTTCTCTCTTTCTTTTTCTTCCTTATTCCTGCTGTTTGAAATCAACATTTGCGGAATTCCGAATTCGTACGTCTTTTTACTATCCGATCGAACAGCTGCACGCTATTATTTATTATTATTACGAACCATTTTGCGTTATTGGCTTGTGAATTCTAAAAGGCCGAATTCAACCAGTCGTTTACGAGCTAATTGAGCTTAATTTTTGAGCGATATGTATACTTGGTAGCCGCGATTACGGACGATCGACAAGGCTTATGAAGAGATGCTGCCGTGAAATTGGATTCTTTCGAAACCGACGAATTTCGTCGGCGGTCGTAAATCTAATAACCAGATTGTTTGCAGAAAATTTCGCCGGTCTTGCACAGACGAGCAGCGCAGCGTCAGCAAGTTGTTCGAAGTTGTTCCACGAGGAATGGCGCTTTTTTTTCGTTCGACGGCCGATTGGAGAGCCAATATTTTCAGGTGAATTACATTACCATAGGTGTGGATTCAACCTTTATTCGAATTACGATGGATTCTATGTTGGGTCGGAAGCGTTAAAACCTATCAACGAACAAAAGCGCTCGTTATCTTTCAGACGTATTATTCGGCTGTGTGATATTTCGTTCGAGCAATATTATTTATTTATTTATTTACGTGTATATGGGGCGAGCTCGTTGGAATACACGCATTTACGATGACAGGTAGTTGCCAGGTACGGACACTTGCAAAAAAAGATTCGAGCAAAATACAGACGAAAGAAATGACAGCAAAATTAATTAATTTTATGCAATCATCCGCGAAAATCGTCGTTTTCGGCGTTCGAGAAACGACGTTTCGAGATCGAGCTGCGACGATCGAAACGAAATGGTCGACGCGTTTCGATCGTAAAAGTAAGTCGCGTAATTCACGCTACGAAATAATATTATATCGTACGACACGGTTGTTTCATTATCTATGCCGATATTTCCAATTCTACGATAAGAATCTCGCACGATATTCGTTCAATGAAGTTGATTAAACGAGATCGAGGCTTAAGAGAGATTCAGCGATCGTCGATCAGCGACGCGTAAAAATATCTCGCGTCGCTATTTATCGGGGTGAGAAGCGTGATCGATCGCTGTCGCTCGTGCACGCGAGGGACTGGCAAGAATTCGACGCGTGCAATTCCTTTTGAAAATGTTGGAGAATCGTGCGGTGAAAGGTCGCGTGCGCTTCAACCGTGCATCTTCGCGCCAATTAAATCCGCTGAGAATACCTTCGAGCTTTTTTTCCTCTCCTTTCTGCTCTGTTCCGCGAATTTTTCCGAGAAATCGCCGGAGAAAGGTATTCTTGATTAAGCTCTCGCGCAAGTGGCGGTATTTAGTGGCGCTTCGCGTGCCAAAATTAATAGTTCCGCAAGAAACGTGTAACACTTTGTTTCTATTGTGAATCCGAAGCCTTAATTAGGGGCGGGAAATTGCGATAGAAACGCTTTAAACGAGAAATAAAATGTTTGCGAGAAATTGGATCCAATTGGATGCGGGGAATACGCGTGTACAGGTTGAAGGGGATTCGAACGTTGCAATTTCAGTCGCTGACCGTACAACATTCTGCATATCGAGAAATTGAAAAATCATTATGAAAAACAGGAAAGTATCGGCTGGGCATTGTTGAAAAATCAAAGTAATCGATAAATCGTGATAAATCGACAAACGCGGATGGTTATGATAATGATGTCCGTTCTCGTCGAGGACGCATAAAAAATAGAGATTGGGAATCGAGAGCTAGTCGAGAGAGGAAAACGAGAATGTATAAAAATCGGACGGTATTTGTGCCTCGCGTGTTCCGTTTTTCGTATTTCGAATATCGAAGCCGAGCAGCGTATGCACGAATCCCATCGTGGATTTCGTTCCACGAAATCAGTTTCATTTGTTATCGAACCGTCGCAAGGTAATAATCGATGCACGTCCACGGCCGCGTGAATTTGATCGTCGAGTGCGTCGAGACCGAAAACATCGATAGCGGCGACACGACAACGGGATAGGTTAACGAGCGAAGCCAACAACCCCCTTCGAAGCTTCTTAGCGATCGAACGATCGTTTTTAATATTTCAATCGAGCTATTTTAATCGATGGATTAGGTCGGCCAACTAACGAATCGAAAATGTATCATCGAAACTATAGTTTCGAAAGAAGCAGCAACAGAGGCGAATACGTGTTGGACGGTCGATGCGGACAAGAGAAAATGACCGAGGGGTTGAAGAACGCGGGACGAAGGCGAGCGCCGAGAAGCGGCAAGCGACAAGCGGCAAGCGGCAAGTGGTAAGGAAAGAAGGGAAGTAGGAAAGGGAGACGGAACGAGAGCAAAAGAAGAGGAAAGAGACGGGACGCGGTGGGTCGCAGCCAAGTTCGCACACGAATCGGTTTGCGTATGAAACAAGTGGAATTGTCGTTGCTAAGAGGAGCGAACGAGGCACGTTTTCTACATTAACTAAGCACGACGAGATCGTGAGACGACGTGGAATAAGAAGACGACCGGAGCTTCTTTAATTGAATTGCAGCCCGTTCGACGCCCACGGGTCTCCGTCTCGTTCTGCTCTCTACGGATCTGCGATCACCGACGCCGCTTTCCTACGTCGCGTCTTCTTCCCACTCGACGATTCTCGCCGAGTCGCACAACATTCGTCGCATCGCTCGATTTATAAATTCGCCGCGAGTAGATCTCTCGAAAATAGAAGAAAAAAATAAGAAGCAATACCGCGTCTTGCCTATTATATCCTATGCTTATTATCCTTGTCCGTTCTTCCTCGACGTTAACTACTCTGTCATTGATCTGGCCAATTTTCGACGGAATCGATTATTCCTGGAGCAAGAGCGAGAGAAAAAGGAGAAAACGAGGGAAGAAAGTACGGGGGAAGGAGAAGGTTGGAACGACGACAAATATCGAGCGTTCGTTAAATCCATCGGCTTGGCCGAGCCCCATTAATTAGATTCGAAGGGGCGAGGTCGCGCGACAAAATCAAGGAATCAGCAATTTAATTCAATTTCTTCGGAACGCGCGACGTCCTTTCGTCGGGCCGAACTTGCGTCGCGCAATTTCCAAAGTTTCGCCTCGAGTTCGCCTCGTGCCGACCGTCGACGTGTTTGTCCCCTGCTGACAATGAAAGGCGATCGAGAAAATTTCGACGAGAGGAGGTCGGACGCGACGCTCGCGCCACAATTCCCGCCAAGCGCGTGCGAACGTGCTTCGACGTCGTCAACGAACACTCGCGATATCACGTGATCGCGGTAGGGAAATTCGCTGGCCAGAAATTTACCATCGATTCGGATTGTCCAGCGACTGTTTGTACAGCCCTATAAAGTCGAGTTTACGGACTTGGAATATGGGTCGGGATGATTTAACCGAGGATTACCTTCGCGCTGTTAACCTTTATGACTTCGTTTCCGTGCAGCTTAACATAATTCGCGATGTACGTAAATGTTTTCCCATTTGCACGAATACTATTGCGAAACTCGGCGCAACCGACAGTCCCGTGTTGTAATTAAGGTGCTCGCCAATTCGAAACGCTTAGATACACGTTGTACGAACCAAGTAATAGATACGATCTTTATGCAGACGTAGACGCGTGTCTACGAGAAACTTTATGATTTAAACGCGTAAACTTGCCTTTCTATCTGACGGTATCGGCAAGGAAGCAGCACGCGTTATTCGCCTAATTACGCGAATTGCGTACTATTTCCTGCCCTAACACTGCACAGAGATTCTAGCTCGATAACGGAAACCAATATCGATATTCAGCGGGTCCTCACCTTCGATCGATCGGAATCGATTTGCAACCATCCGCGCACACAGCGAGCGGCATAACACGAAGCTTTTGAGACGTCGCGTTTCGTCGCGTTTGGTCGCGTCTCGTCGCGTCTCGTCGCGTCAATTTTATGTTTCCGGGAGATGGAACACGCGCTCGCGCAAACCTCGATGTGTCGCGAATCGAATATTTACACGAGGTGGTGGTGCTGTGACCTGTGTCGCTGTCCCGGAATGCAATATCCAATTCGCGTTGAATCAAATTAAACGATAATTCGACTGATTAATTGTTCCAGTCGATCGAGATAATCCGCATTCGGAGCGAAATAAACGCGGAATCGTCTCGTTAGCTGGATCGACGGTTGAACAAAGTAAACGTGATTTAACGTGATTTAACGTGATTTAACGTGATTACAACAAATTTGCCAGATGCGACGTAATTTGGTTGCCAAGGAGAAGAGGATGCATAGAAAGGCAGAGGCATTTATTACCAGAGGGATGTCAAGTCGTTGGATAGCGGAACCGCGGACGACGGCCTTCCACGTGCTTCGCATTCGAAACTACGTGTTCGTTCGATAAAGTCTGCCACGCTTAGGAAGAAACAAGCCAGAGTTCCACTTTCTTTCTTCCAAACGTAATCGTTTTGTACGTTTTAAGAGAAATTAGCTGGAAAATTTATACGCGTTCCGTAAATTTTCCAGGCAAGCGAAAGACCGACGAGAGCTCCTTCCGCGAGTTTCTTTGTCGGTTTCGAAAGCGTGGTAGCTCCGTATATCTCGATGAAATCGAAAAGAACTCGACGGTAAATTCTATCGTTGCGAAATTTACTGCCGTTTCAATGAGAAGCAGCGCAAGCTGCACTCGGCTCGGGTAATAAATAAGCGAATCGTCGAACGGCGAGGAGGTCGGCAGGTCTGTCGACAGCGTGCTTAAAGCGCACGCAGAAAGATTACGCGGACGGTGGAGAGGACGGCGCGGCGTGACTGCAGCCAAGGAAGAACGGGGCGGAAACGCGGCCGCGTCCGCGCAACGAACAAAGACGAATTGCCGGCAGGTTCGTCGATAACGGCATTAACGGTTCGTCTAGGATTCGCCGGTCTCTTCGTTTCGTGCGTTCTCCGCGCCAGCCAACCAGCCAACGAACCAGCAAAGTAAACGAGGCTCGGCTTTTTTCTAACCGCGACAGCGTCTGTCCGTCGATACACGGCGAATAAAAGAAACAACGGCCGCTAGACAACGGTAACTCCGAGAGGAACAACCGAAGAAACACTGCTACTACTACTACTACTACTACTACTACTACTACTACTACTACTACTACTACTAGTAGTAGTAGTAGGACTACTACTACGTTATATCATTAATATGTAACTAATTGTTGGATGTTCCTCGATGGCACTCGATGTTCCGAATTAACCACCAGACACACGCCGAATAGAAACTATTGGAAACGGTCTGTCGTTAAATAACGGCGTTAGTCGTCCATCGGAGCGACTAGCTCACAGCAGGAACATATTTTTTCCTCGATATTCCGTGAACCGAAGCTGTTTAACAGCGCGCCGTCTCCCCTAGTGGTGCACTGTTACTTATTTTTCCAGTATTCGACTGAATTATTCATGCACTTTCGCCGACGCTATTCGTCCCTGTATTTTTCAAACATTATACAGGAAGGATATAGTTGAGATTGCGAAACGAACGTTCCGGTTCGACGTTCTTCTCGAATTTTCCCAGGCAAATTCTTCCGGCAAACGCTTCTTAATCCTCGTGTACGTGACGGGCTTTGCAATATCCGCCAGTTTCCACGAGCACCGCCGGCACCCTTCGATTATTGTATACGAAAGCCAACTTTGCCTCGCGTTAAACGAAGCGCGAAAAGGCAGAAATTGTTCGGCCTTCGTTTCCCCTGTCGGTTAAAGTTAAACGTTAACGGATAATTTTGCGAATTATACGCGACGCCAGTCGCGAAGAACCAAATCCGAAAAACTCCACGATAGGTCGAGACGGGACGTTCGCTTTCGTTCGTTTGTTGATTTTAAAAATACTCTTTTCTTATCTATAAGAAGATTTCGCGGATATCTACGGTTATCGGACGAACGAGAACGGGGGTCCAACGGAAATCGCAAAAATGTCGGAGATTGAACGTGTATTCGATCAGTCAGAGAAGTGAGCGTAGAAAATATCCGCGCCCACGCAAATGCACGACTTATGCTCGATCTATGTTTACGGGAGAAAAGTAGGCGTTCGTTGCAGGAGACGTGTTTGCGTAGGATGGAAAATAATACGGTCCTTTAAGACGCAGAGTCGTTCGGCGAATCCGACTCGTATTTGCCCCGTTGTTTATAAAACTCGACGGGACGGGTAAAAGGAAATTTCATCGAATTGAGAATCTTGGTTCGCATGCAGCAGGAGAAAGCTTCTGTTTGTTCCGCCACGAAGCCCGATATCTCTGTTCCGCGTTACATAAAAATTCCAATATCGCTTCTTTGTGTCGGACTAGCCAGCTTCGATAACAGACGGTGACACGGGGTGTGCGGGGCAAAAATCGGGACCATCGGTTTTTAAACGTGCCACCACAAAGTGTCGAACGCCTCGCGCGAAACTCTCTCTCTCTGCCGCGCCTGTGCGACCCAGTAACGCTCGTTCAAAGACATTCCGGACCGACCGGCCGGCCGGTTTCATCCGAGTTTTAATACGAAACTGCTGCCTGCCGAAACTCGCACGCCGATGCCAAACTTCCCATCCTATCGAATTAACATAAGCCAAAGTCCGCGACAAAGATCCGTAAACGCCTGCTTTAATCCAAAGTACACGCCTTTCGAGCGGTTCTCGCGAACAAACACTGTAATTGTCGATTAAACTTCGTCTTGGATTTCAATGCGCTTCGTCCTAAAACGTTGGCGGTACGTTCGAGTTAAAGGAGAAAGTGAGGGGATTTTTAAACGGGGCGTTGCCCCGATCTCCTCCGATTCCTCCGGTTCCTCCCGACCGAGCAAACTTGCGCCAAGATCAATGTCTGCCGACTTGTCCGAGTGATTTCGGTTGCCTTAAAGCCGCGACGTGATCGCGCCAAGGCGATCGGCTCGATAGATCTATAGATTCACGGCGCGTGTTACGTGGATAAATTTGTTGCGTCGATGAATCTGTTACGTCGATACTTGGTTTCCTTCGACATCGATTCGTATCCATAGAGTGGCAGTCACGTTCATTCACGGAAACTAGAGTCGCATTGGGATCTGTTACGAGACCTTTGGTAGGCAGGCAGCAACGGAGTAGACCGAGCGTGTTCGCCTTCGCAAATATATTATGCACAAAACTAGCGGGAATCCCCGAGCGAGGCAAATGGGAATTCCCTTCTTTGTCACGGCCTTTCCCGTCGCCCGCTATCTATCTTTTCCGCTCGAACGCAAACACCTTCCTCCTCGAAAGTTCCGCCGTTATGAATAACGACACCTGTCCAACGGTGCGACACGTCGGCCGCGTATGAGCTATGTTTTCCGTGGAACAGACAAATCATAACTTTCCGGCTCCCCTCGGTTCCTTCCGCTCGTCCCGCCACGATCTACATCTACTTTTTCTACGACTATCTTTTTCCATGACGTATATGTGTGTATATATATATATATTTTTTTATCAGGAATCCGTCTCGCTCTTGGCAAGTGACAGTCGTTCAAGTCGCGGCATGTGACGGCCATTTTGGCGAGGAAGAATTCGCTCGACCTAGATAATTTAATTGCCGAAATAGTTGGTTGGCCGTACGTACGTTTTAGCGTGCACGCGCGTCGGATCGCGCGAGAAACATTTATCGTGGGTGGTACGTTGGTAGCTGCGTTATATGGGAAACCTGCTCCGTTGGCTACATTTTTATAGAGCGTCGTGCGCCAACTAACTCTCCGGGGACATGGATCCCCACGTGCGAGACAAACGTTCGCGGTAACAATTGTTTCGTGCTCCGCAAATAATTCACGTCGCGTACGTAAGAAAAGCTGACTACCAAGTCAGGAGAAATTTTGGCCGCCGCGTCATACGGCCGTTATACACGCGGCGTATCGCGGTGTTCACGGTGAGAGGCTGTGGTTGCGGGCAAAATTTCCACGGCAGAAGATTATATTCGCCGTATAAGATGCCGCGCGGTTGCGTCGTTAGATCGGCAGATTTTTCCCGCTCGTCGAATCCCAATGGCCGCGTATCGTTGATAGTTCGACGATTTCACAGAGGTGCTAATCCCGCGACCAACGATTCCTTGAATTGCGAACAATCGCGGTTGGTAAACGGTCTCGCACAGCGACGAACGAAATCCGATATGGAGAACACGTAGTCGCAAGATTTGCTCTACCGGGATCTCTGGCAAAGCTGTCCGACCGGAAACTTTGAATAACATCTCCATTAAGACACTCGAGACTATTGAAATCCAACTGTGTTGGCGAAAAACGGATGAGGCGGCAGCTTTGTAAACTGCGACTGCTACGACGTCGCTAGCGAATATTCCGCGGATTCCTGGAAACGAAGACGTCGCGAGACCGTAACGAGCACTGGCTTTGATCGATCGACAGGATCTACATCGGCCGCATAAGTACGAAATTTCTCCGTTATTTGATAGCAGAATCGAATCGTTGAAAACAGCGGCGAGATAACACGGGAGAAAAATACGAGACGAGAAAATCTGGCCGCGTTACTAGAATACGCAAAGAACTCGGATCTTTCCTACCTTTCCTTTCTTGGACGTCGTGGCAGCTCGCACGAGTAACGACACCTGTCCAGGATCGTAAAACACCCTGGCAAATAGAGAAGGGGGGCTCTTCAACCAGTTCTACGACATCACACCCGCGCACTCGCTGTCTTTCAGCCAGATCGAATTATGCGCTTTATCGCCTGGACTCTCCTTTTTCCGCCTGGAGTCTACCCATTTTCATAGCTCATTTTTATCGATTTCCTTTCGCCTTTTTATCAATTTCCACGCTAATACTTTACGAAACTTTCGAAGCGTTCTTTCGTCGAGACCGCGAAGATTCTTGCAGCTCGCGCGCAAGAAACAGCAACGTCCGACGCGAACATTTCCAAGCCCCCTAACATAGGTAACGTCACGTAGTAGATAATAAGATAGAGTCGATAGAGTACCGTTGTAGAACCTCCGTTAAAATAACGGAGGAAAAATAGTATAGGAAAAAGAGTCGGAATCTTTTTCACACCGATCGTCCCGCGTTACGTTATCTCGCTCTATAGCATGTCCGCGACAAGAAGAATTTTTGTCGAGCCGGCTTACTTTTGTCTTTCGGCCGGCTCGATATCGACAAGCACGTGTCTCGACCACAAATTCAGCGAAACCCCCGTCGATTCTTATATCTCGCTCGGCCCTATTTGATTTTTATGTAACCGATTATTCCCGACCACGACCGGTTCTAACATTTTATTTCGAGCAGTTTCGTCTTTCCGCGCTCCACCTCTCGCCGCGGGTCTCCGCGCCTCTGTCCGACCCTCGTACCTCTCTATTTTTCTCTCTATGGCGAATCACCATCGTATATCGAGTTAGTTTTTCCATCGATCGTTTTCGTTTTAGTCGGACAACCCGACAGACTATTCTTCCCCGTGCGGCTGCGGTTCTTCGATTTTTATTTTCCCTACCGTTTCATGCCTCCAATCACACCACTCAGAAGCGTTTTGTTCTATTCTTTCGATTCGGTGCACGTCGAGTTCGATACGTTTCTGGTTGTTAACCTCCCATGGCGATTTGGTTAACTTCTTTGTGCTACGCCGTGTCCTCTTTTTTCCAAGGATCGACGTTTCTCCGTGACGATCTACCGATTCGATCCCAACCGTCTAGATTCTCCGTTCGCCGTTGCAGCATTTGCTCCCACCGAAGTCTGTGCTCGTAAAAGATTTCCGTTCGCGACAGGAGGCCGGCAGTCGTTTGATTTTCGGTCAAGTAGATCGTACGGCTGTTCCAGAGACGACAGCTTTATTACTCGGGTGCTGTCGCATCTCCGAATCGTGGGGATATTTTTATCGGGCTATCGATGTAGCCGAGTTATTAAAAACGGTTCGACGAAATGATATTCGTTCGCATATTTCAGACGTAATATCGAAACACATTTGGTCGTAAACCGTAATACGCCTCCGTATAATATGTCCAATCTATTCGCGTAATATGAGTACTATCGAGCTTTCTAATGGATTTGTGGTTCGATAACGGTTCGATTGGGGATTTCGCGCGGTTAAAATGTGAAATTAGGGGACGACTATTGCAACGATGGGATCTCCATTGGACCAAGTAATCGATCGGTCACGCGACCTCTGCTTCGTTCCAACCATCGCTTAGAGGAGCAGGCACGATCGTTTGCGTCTCCCGGTGACATCGGCCCGCGTCGTAAATACGTGTACGAAGCTCCTTTTTCGATTTCCACGATGTAACTAAGAACCCGGGCAACTGGAACCCGTTTCGATCGTTGCCAATGCCGTTGCGATTTTAACCGCTGCAAGCGAATGGCCGCGTTTTCTCGCGAATTCTACGCGTCGTCGCGTCCGTATTCGAAGAAGAGGAACAGCGGATATAGAAATTCGAAACGTTGGACCGAGTTTGCGTCACGGTACGGCGGTCCTTGCACACTTTTTTCAAAGTCGTCCACGTTGACGCGCGCCTATAATCGATTCGTTGATACGACGACGGTGTGCATCTTCTTCCAATTGTGAAACTTTCCGCCGGTTCTACAGTTGCTGGTGCACGTACTCAGCTTAGCGCTCGGTTGCACTTACGTGCAAGACGCGTGCTAAAGCCTTTTCGAGTCTGCCGTAAGCACACACACCCGTAGACGTAGGAAACGCCAAGTCGTCCGTGGACCGTGTAAGAAGACCGGTCTAAATACGGCTGCTTGCATTATTAATCCCCCAGAGGTGCCGTATACCGCGCTGTTATCGCGGTTATATCATAATTCGCGACAACGTTGCACTCGGATGCGCGTGCCAAGGTGCAGTTTCGTCGTGCCATCTCTATATCCTATCCCTGTCCGACGGGCGGAACTGTTCCGCGCGCTTGTCACTTGGATGATCCGCGCGGTGAAGTTAACCGTCGCGCGCGCCTATTATTAATCTTTCAAGCGAAAACACAGCGAAAGCTCCGAACTTGCTTCTCTTTTCTTCCTTTTTTCCTGAATTTCTTCAGATACCTGCTACATTTTATATCCTTTGATTCCTTGATATCCAACGTCTCGATCGAATCGTGACGAAATGGAAGATAGCTGGAACTTGCAGCGGCAGATTATTAGCAGTAGTAGCGGCCTTGAACCACTACGCTGCTCCTTATCCTCGTAACTCTACTCCATCGGACATTTAACGCGTACATACAGCTCTAACGAGCAAATACGTTACTTACTTTCTCTTGCACGTTGAGTGCTTCCAGCAAATTGAAAGCGTATATAACGTTAGAGTGTTCGTTAGCGAGATGATAAATATTTGATAAATAAGTTGCAAATCGATGTCGCACAGTCTTTTAAAACGACTTTACGTCATGGTAGTTTACGTTTACGTTTACGTTTACGTTTACGTTTACGTTTACGTTTACGATCGTTTACACGACCGACGTTCGAACAACAAACACCGCAGCGAACCAGAAATCGGATTGATCCGTAGTAGGCAGGCAGGCAGGCAGGCACAGTTTCGTTTTTC
This sequence comes from Bombus pyrosoma, assembly GCF_014825855.1. Classification (NCBI taxonomy): domain Eukaryota; kingdom Metazoa; phylum Arthropoda; class Insecta; order Hymenoptera; family Apidae; genus Bombus; species Bombus pyrosoma. Next base: position 19,611,221 of record NC_057776.1, on the reverse strand, counting down.
ACGCAAATTGCGAGCGATCGCGCCTTTCGAACGAACGTGTGAATCGCCGCTACTATCGCCAGCGCGATACACGACCTGGCTATACTATTGCGGTAGCTCTCGTTATTAATTCACTCGGTCGTGCACAATTAGGTGGGCATTGTAGCTACGTGTCTCTTCTTCGGCGACACGGCTCATTTCGCGTAGTATCGTCGATTTGTCTAACTCGCGTGCAAGGTACAATCGCGAGTTTATGCCGGCGGCAAAGTTTCCTTCGTGCATGGAAAACTTGCCGCGCGACAACCATCGTGTGGGGAATAAATTAAGCGAATTTCGGGACGCAGCGGCGTTCGTGTAGTCGAGAATTATCTCGAGATGAAAACTTTCACAGATTAAAGCGTAATAATTTAGTCTGTGAAAAAGCGACCTTTGTCCCGCTCCTTCTCTTCTTCTTCCCCATCGGAAACAGAGATAATTCCCGGAATATCGAAATATTCCTGTTCTTGTAGAGAGCGACGAATTCGCAAAGTCGGTTATTAATAATAACGTGATATCTATCAGCTGGCGTGAGTAAAGCTCGTAAATACAGACTGATAAGCCCTGGGGAAAGGAGCGGAAAGTTGCACGGTTGATTGACTTTTACGAGATTTCTTGGCGAAAGGAAATTGGGTCGGTCGTTAATTACACCTATTAGCGAGAAATAACATTACAAGAGGGTGGTCGTTAAGGGTGTCGCGAGCAAGTTTCTCGAGTTACGTATTCCTGGCGGCGAGACCGAGACTCGCCACGCTCTCTCGAAAGCGTAAAACTGTTAATTATTTATCTCTTGCGAGAGAGGGGGGAAAGGGTGTCTGTTTTATGTAAACGGTACGTCTAAACCGGTAAATTACATCTCGCAACGGAACCGAGTTATCAGCGGAATTTCAGCACGACATTCGGTAACGAAATTTTATTAGCGCGATACTTATTTGAATTTTTGCCATAAACCGCCGTACACTTTGCCTTTGTCTTTACTCTCGAAGAGACGACACGCGACACGACACGCTATGCCGCGTCAAAGTATTTCGGCTTGAAGCTTATCGAGGAGGGAGGGCAGCGCTGCTCCAACTTTTCCTAGCTTCGGTTCACAGGAAGCTGTAACGGAGTATCTCTTGACCGGCAACGTTTTCTAAACTGAAAGCCGCGACGCTCTGCCAGCGGTGAGAAAAATGGTCGCGAACAGCCGATATACTCTTCTAACCCCGAATCTCCGGCGAATCGGTATCGCATGCGTTCACCGAGAGACCCGACGGCTTTTCCACTCGCTTTGCTGTCGCGAGAGAACGACCAGAAGAGAGGGATAGGGAAATAGAGCGATTTGGCGCGACTTTGTGGGTCGAATAACGATCCGGAAGCTGAACGCTGCTTATTAATCTCGTCGAAACGCCGAGAGGATGGCTCACGAATTCGCAATGATATTGCCGCGCTGCGGAAACGCGGACCACACCGTTTTATCGCTTCAATTTCCATGGTGAAAGGGGATCAGGCCGTATAACGATACGGGCAGGCAAGAACGAGTCGGCGGAAATTAGAAGCGCGTTCCGCTCTACGCGCTCTCTCCGTCAGTCAGTCAGTCAGCCGGCAGAAGGGGACGGCGGAAAGTTACGGAGGTTCTTGGCGATTCGCATTCAGCTTTTTCAAGCATCATCGTGTGCCGGGCTTCGTACCTAACCCCTTTTACCGGTGCGCCGCGCGTCCGTATATTTTATTAAGCGGCAAAAAAACAAAAAAAAAAAAAAAAAATAAGAAAAAATGAAAGAAAAAATGAAAGAAAGAAATGAAAGAAAAAAAGGAGGTAGAAAAAAATCAAGAAAAATTCTCCTTCCCTTTACAGCTGCTACGCTGAAAGTTCGTTGAACGGTATCTCCGTCTTTGCCGTGCCGCCGGCCATGCGCGCGACAGAAATCGTCGAAACGTTCGGGTCACCGCTGAATGTCCTCGAAACCAAGATAAATATACCACGGGCGTTATTGTCGGGAAAGTTGCGAAACGCGACGAGCGCGTAAATCGGGCAAGATTAAAGTCGAAAGATCGTTGTTGCGAGCAGAAAGTAAGGGGGCAAGAAGTAAGACGAGACGATACAGAAGAGGAAAATGCATTAGAATCGTTCGAGATTCTTGCAAACTAGTTGGCCGACTTGTGCGGCCTTCATGAATGCGTAATTCGTCAAAGATTCCGTGTTTTGTCGTGCACTCTTCGCGCTACCGTCACCACCTTCCAAGTGAAAACGGATCTTCCGTTCGACGGATACTCGCGAAATTGCATAATCCTGTGCACGATACGATAACGTAATTAGCGCCGGTAACCGATATTTATTTATCTACATATTCATTTACTTATCTATTCACTTTTACGGGATGAACCCTTCGATCTGAAGAAAGATCAACTTGGAAGACGGAAAATAGAACGGTAAGTACGTATGAGTTATGATTAGGTTGGGTTACACGTACGTAAGGAAGAGAAAAAGAAAATACATAAAGGAGGAAGTAGAAGGAGTAACGAGACAAGAAGAAAGTACAAAAGGACAAAGGACAGGATATAGTAATGTAAGATGGTCGGAAAAGATGCTCGAGAGAATGTCTGGAGTCTTAAGGATAGTATGGGTTGACCGAAGATATCGTTAGTCGACTATGCTCATCGATATGCAGCTCGTACGTCTTACGGACAGGTTTCCCGACTGCAAAGGAAACGGTCGATCCGGAGAAAATTCATCGAACAAAGTTCCGGTCGGCCATATCGTGCTCGTAAGACACGGTCGTTCTCGGAATTTAACCAAAAATGGAAGACGAGAAGAGTCCCGTTTACTTTCATCTGAGAAATTCAACTTTGTCGGGAACGGGATTCAAGTACGCGTTTCGGGCAGATGAAACAAAATCGTTGGAAGAAAGTACGATTAACGCGTAGCGAAAGGAGATTCTTCGTTCTCGGCCGTTCGAGATCGGCAGCTCGCAAATTCGTAAAATGCCGATCGCTCCTAGATAGCGGGATAACGGAAAGGTGGAAGGTGGGCCAGAGCGGAAGACAGTTCGCCGGTTATTTTCTCGGTTGGACCGATCGATCGCGAGAGTCCGCTCCTCGGACAAACGTCGACTGTAGAAAGGGGTTGGGAGGGGTGGGGAGGGGAGGAGAGGGTTGTAAAGAGCAGCGACGGCGTCTCTTACTTTGCTTTTTTACTCTTCAAATGATCCTGGAATCGGCCTGCTCGCTCGGTGATGGACCACGAGGAATAATTATTATTCCGCGAGAGGAAGATGGGAAAAAATGGGAGTCGTTTGTTCAAACGCGACGAGGGGATCTTTCTTCAAAGTGGTTTCGAAGATTGCACGGGCGGCAATGGAGAAAGAGACGGAAGGAGGCGGCCGTAATAATCAAAGACATTCTTAAACGTCTTATCCCGGGGCTAATCTCGAAATTTTTCTCTCCTGGATGTCGAGAAGGAAAAAGGATTTCTCCGGGCGAAAGAGACGCCATCCGCTGGAACGACTGCCGATGTTGGTCGATCCGGATCTAGAAACGTCGGATCGAGGAGGATCTCGAACGGCGAGTCGCTCTGCTCTTCTCTTTGGAAACTCGATGGCGAGGCCGAAGGCGGAGGCCAGCGAGACCAGATACACAAGGCTCGTCGTCGTGTTTGCAGCGCACGCGAATGAAAAAACACGATGGAAAGAGAGCAAAAGGTCGTGGGAGCTGAAATATACACGCGTCCATTCATCCGGATGAAAAGGTTCGTTATAGGGGCAATTACTGTGGCGGTGCGGTGCGCTGACCTCTATCAACGGCCGCACCCCCGTTCTACTACACCTTACCCCGACGCGCCTTACTGTTCTCTGCATTTTAGATTAGTTTAAAGTCGGTCGAAGCGAGCGAAAGCAGCCGCCCGTTGCTCGATAAGAGGATTAACCGATAGGGTAATAAGGAGAGGCCACGCGAACCTTCGTTCCTCCCGACTCTTCCTGCCTTCCTGCCTTCCTTCCTTCCTTCCTTCCTTCCTTCCTTCCTTCCTTCCACCCTTCCTTCCTTCCTTCCTTTTCCTCCTCCTCCTCCTCTTTGTGCTCCAGTCTCCGCCTTTCTCTTGCTTCGAAAGCTTCGTCAACCCATCGGTAAAGTAAAACCATCGTCTTCGTTCGCTTCGCGCTTGCTGCGTAAACGAATGGACACACAGCTGTTCATCGATTATAGAACGACAGATTTTCTAGTTAGTATTTCGGATATACGTAATATCGAGCTCTGTTGCTCGATTCGGAATATACTCGCTGGCCGATGAAACTAATTAATGCGATAATTATTGAAGCAAAGAATTATTATCACGGTGACCTATTAAATATCGCCATATATTAGGCATTAAATATTGCATTATTACGCGGAGCCGTAAAATAATCTTATCGCGGGGAGTAAATGTTAGTAAATGTTCAATCGGTTAAAGGAACGGTGCGCATTCGACTGTCGTAGATGTATGGTTTCGAAAACGTAAAAAGACGAACACTAAAAATGAACGACGATATACGATTAAATTTGGCTGGTCTTTAATGGTTTTTAACGGCGAGTTTCGCGACAAAGAATCGATAGTTTCCACGAGTTTCGCTTCGAGATACACGGTTGTTCGTATTCGTAGACTAGTGGAAAATGAAACGAGAGAGAGAGAGAGAGAGTTGTTTTTCCAAAACGGAAAGATCGATATTCCGTTTGGAACGGTTGGATCAGAGGGAAGAAAAGGACGCCGGCGACGGTGGAAAGGAGCGAACGCGTAAAACTGTGACAGCACGCGTTGAAAATACATCTATCGACGTCGTGATCGATAATGCGTGGAATCGAATTTTCCAGGCGGACGAGTTGGTTCGGTGGCAAAAAAAAAAAGAAAAAAAAAAAAAAAAAAAAAGAAGAGAAGAAAGTAATTAAGGCTAACTAGACAGCCGTGAATCCATCATATTAGCCATGGGACTAATCGGTTGTACAACGGGCCGCGTGGACGACAGGAACGCGCAATTTCGAATCAATCTCCGGGGATATCTGACAGGGGCCGGTCCTCGTTCGTTTTTCTCCGGCTGCAGGCAAATCGATAGCTCTATACGAGCCAAAGCGAAGCCGCTCCACGCCGGCCTGCGACAAACGCGAAACACCATTTCCGTGGAGAGCAACCGTGTAACGTACTAGCTTTCGCGTAACCGGAGCCCCGGGGTCGAGCAGACGAAACACCGGTTCTCCCTTAATCGCGATTAATATATCGCCAGCCAGGAAAAAGGGAGAGAGAAAGAAGGAGAGGGGATAAGAACGAAGATAGAAAAGGGATTCGAATCTCGCGGAGATCGACACGGTTCGATCCACGTTTCAGCGAGCTTTCCGCCGTCGGAATCGACGATTGCCGGAGGAGAAGCTTTTTGTCGAGCAAAATAAATAGACATTTTTTTCCTCCTTCGTTTTTCAGTATGTTTACCAACCCATTTTTCTATTCACCGTCGCTTCCGGCAACGTTCGATTCGGAAACGTTGACTCGGCTACATTCGATTTGGGAAACGTTCGATTGCGAAATGTTTTATTCGCTGACGCTCGGTTCAGAAATGTTTGAGCCCGGAGATGGTGGATTCTCGAACGTTCCATTCTCGGAACGCTCGATCCTCGATGACACGGAGTTTAGCGATTCTCGAAACCCGGCAGAATCTTCGATTCGAAAGTGTTTGATAGACGTGCCCTGTATATCGTGCAAACACTCTTTTATACGAGTTTCGTGTATCTTTTTGCTCTAGGTTGTGCGACCGAAGTGCGCGCTCGGCGTTCGAAACGAAACTTTCCTCGGGAAAAATCAGTACGTGCGTTACAATTCGTTTAGCGAGGAAACAAAGGCAAGGTCGATTTTGCAGCGAGCTCGCTGCTTTCCGAGAACGCGCTGGTATCCAAACGAACAGGTTCATATAAATTTCGAGGAAGGAGTAACCGTTTTATAATTTCGTGTGGCGGCAGCAGCATCTCGCGGATTATTCGCGTCGAAGATTCCGATGGACAGGAAAAGGGAAGGAAGGGCGGCAGAGGAAACGTATCGGTACAGGGCACCGAGTTAATTACATTAAAGATTCTGTACACAGATAAATTAGCTGCTTCTCCGTGCAGACAGTAATTATCGAGGTGATAAGTGGTAATAACAGTTTTACGCTAGTTTCAGCCTCTACCTCCTTCGGCTAACCGTTAACGAAGAAGACGCGGCAGTTGAAGCACCCGTTATCAAACAGCCTAACCCCGTAACTCGTTCGTGATTAATACCGCGGCTATTAAGCCTCGTTATTCGTCGCGTTATTAAGGCGATACATAAACATAACTACTCGAACGTAATTAGCTCCCTGTGCAAATAGTATCTCGTTGTCCGAGATATTGCGCGACGGACGTCGCGCAAAAAGGACGAAAACGACGAACAAACGAAAGAACGAAAGCGGAGTGGAGCCGGAACAAAGCGTGAGTCGGCTTAATGCGCGTGCCTCGTTTTTCGGTTCTCTCGATAACCTCGAAAGCTCGTCGTTGTTCTTCGTAACGACGTCGTCGGCCGGCGATATTCCACGTCGTTAAAACAACCGGGACGAGTCAACACGGAAGCTTCCTTCCTCTTTTCTCTCGTGGAACGGACGCTCGCGCGCGCGCCCACCGACGACGACGCGCCCAAACGAGCACGCTCGCGAGGAACAAAGTTGCCCGCCTCGTGCAAACGTTTTAACGCGATTGAAAAAGTTGAAACTCTAACGAGTAACGAACGGAGCGACACTGTCTGTGGCGTGGTGCCGCGATCGCGGCCGACCAGCTTAATGAAATCGACCGCTCGATCGTGTCGTGTCGCTTCTGCATCCGCTTCCGCGATACCCACCGCGATGAGATATCGACAACGCGACGACTCGAATCCCCCGGTTCTACGGGTCGATCGCGGTGGTTCGTGCTACCGTCCCAAGGAAATTTACGTTCCAAATCTGGCAGGGATTTTCGCGGATCGTCGACTGGATATCGTCGCATTACCGATACAAACGAAAACGCTCTGTAAGCTACTTTCGCACGTCCTTTACACGGATTTTCGTTTAATCGGTCAAACACCGATCTCTGCCTCTCCCCTCCCCTCCCCCCGCCCCCACCCCCACCCTCCGCCGTCTGCCGAGTTTGTTCACAGACCATTCCACACGCCCTATCTCGACCAGGTGTTTCCCTCTATCGGCTTGTACAGAGTTTCGGGGGAATTCGTCGGATCGAAAGCTTCCGTCGCGCGGCATCGCGGCTCCGCCGCCTCCTGGCTATTGCAACTTCTTGCAAATGTCAAGGCGAAGATCATCCGGCATTTCGCCGGTTTTATAGTTGCCGGCTGTAAGCTGTAACGCTCGGATCGAGTACTCGTAGATCGCTTTTCGGAATGGAATAGCGAAACCTCGATAACGAATTACGAATAACGTTGACGAATTTTCAAACATCGGCACCCAAGAACGCGAAAACGACGCCAATTACGCACCCATATTGTCGCGTACTGTTACACGGCACGCAGACCCCAGATACGTCAAGGTAACACAACGGGCGAGAATTTATCAGCCAGTTCTACCGCCCACGACGTAAGCTAGACCGTACACTCGTACACGTCGTTAACGCAAAGATAACGCGACGCGGCACGACAAAGTCGAGCGATGTTCCGCTCGGTGTCGTTCCGCCAGTCTTATCGGCCCTCTCGTAGCGACTGCCGCGATAAACTCGCGTAAAAGTAGCAGCTGCGAGCCGACTTGTTACTTGACAACGGCAATATTCCGCGTATCTATATTCTCACTCAGCAGCACTTTGTGATGAAACGGATAGAGGCTAGAGCGTGCGTGGAGCGTGGCAATTTGCCGCTGTTTCGGATCCGAATTAATCGCCAACGTTAAATTTTATCTCGCGGCGTTACCGTATTTCTAACGTTTCTTCTTCGTCCAACTTGGAGCGGAACTCGACTGCGAGAGAAATGTACAATTTTCAAAGGACACGAAACGACTTTGGGAGAATTCCGTTGAAAAAGGCAACTATTCTTCCAGCGGCAATAAAGAGAGAGAGGAAAGTTGGTAATGAAAGAACGATCGTGCCAAGGAATTATTCGCGAAACTGAAGAGGCGAGCGAATTGAACGGATTTGAAACGGTGGAAAAAATCGAAAGACCGAACGAACGAGAGATAAAGAGAAAGATAGATAGATAGATAGATAGATAGAGGGAGCGAGAGCGAGAGAGAAAGAGGAGCAGTGGCAACGGCAGCAGCCGAGGGCAAGACGTTAATGGTCCCATGTTGAAATATTCCCGCGTGCTAGGGGTATCCCGGTTTCGGTGCACGGCTAATGTTATTGGCCTGTCGAGATAGGGGCTTATCTGGTTGCGGGTATACGGCCACCGACACGCACGTGCCGCAACAGTAACCGGCGCCTTTACTCGCTGCACAATGGACACGCAACGTGCACCGACGCGATTATGGCCCTGCCTCGATTTAAACGGTACGACGAAAAACGGTTCTCGCTAGGAAAACGCACACGCTGCGCTACGAAATTGACAGCGGCGAGCGGCCGTATGGCTCGTAACCGGATTACAGTGGATTTTATTTCCTTCTTAAAGAAGAGCTTGCGATATTGGGAAAGTCGCCGAGCGCTTCCTTTAATCTACGATATTGGAGAGCCGTATCTCGGATTAAATACACTTGGGTGTGGAGAAAAAAAAAAAAAAAAAGAAGAAAACAGAAAAAATAGAACGTTCTACTTTTCCTCTTGTTTTTTCGTTGCACGCGAGGGTATTATTCCTGTCGAACTACGACAAACGAAACGATCTCGGTAGAAAGAAAAGTCTGTTTAATGTTCGCGTATCGATTCTTTCTATCTTTTTTCTCTTCGTAGGAGTTGCCTGCGTCGAGTAATAGCTCGAGCAAGAAACAAATCCAACGGGGAGACCGTCTTCCGGACGAGCGGAAATTCTGAAAAGTAGCATCCTTGCGAGAGGCCGATGCGACGCAATGGCCGAGCGACAGGAGGGGCACGGACCGCGAAGCATTGGCTTATCTACTAAGTAGTTAGTGCGGTGCGATATGCACGCGTCAGACCGACAAACTGCTGCGAGGCTCTATTGTGCCGGTGACGCGCGTACGTTTCGCGCCACTAACGATTCCTATCTCCTTACAAATTTATGTCTCATTTATAGCTCGTGACTCTCGCCGTGTTCAACGTGGCGCAATTACCACGCCTCGGATCGCGTTCCGACTTTCCACTCGTCCTCGACTGGAAAACGGCCGTGTCCGATTATTATCGCGATTGTTTGCTCGTCTCGCGCGAGACCGCAAACGAACGAACAATCTGTGCGCCAACGCTATGTATACACGGCTTGAACGTGGTATAAATCGCCTTTGTTCGTTACCGAAACCGTAATTAAATCGAATTTACAATGTCTCTCTGATCCGTTAAAAATCCTACGATCCGTTGCTCGTTCCCTCTCGTAGAAACGACAGCCGCTACACGTTCAGCGTCGATCGACTAAACGCAATTTCTCTAATTATCATCGAGCAAATTAGAAACTGACAGAATTCGAAACCGTTTAAATCTTAGTTATACCGTAAGTTAGAATTCGAGGCCGATCGATTCGCAAAGCGAAATATTCTGGTCGAATAAATGTCCATGCGCAAAAATTATATCAACTGATCGGGTAAAAGCTTTGGACTTTTTTTGTTTTCAATGTTTATTCGGTCAGCATCTTGTTCCCTTTGGAATCGATGAAATTCGCGCGATATCAATGACTGGAAAATTTACGCGTCGCGAAATCCCACTCGGAGTAGCGAGTGCTTTGAAAACGGTGCGTCATGTAGAGTGGCATCGCAGCGAACCTTTATTTCCCTCGAATTTCAATCAGCTTCCAATGGAAATAATACAATGGCATTTTATTTCGTTGCGTCAGTTCGTTAATCGCGCGATGCGTTCCACTCGAATAAAGCGCCCGTTCTGCCCATTACAAATTTTAATATTTCTTCGTTTTCGTCGGATCAGCCGCAGCGAGTCGCGCGTTCAGGCTATTACACGCGCCGTATCGTTGATTTAAGCGGAAATTTCCCAACGCTTTATGCGGTCCCGCTAACCACCTCCTAACGCGTTCAGTGCCATCGTTTCAGCGAAACATCGCGCGCCCTGATAAAACATAAAACTGTGCTTTGCGCTTGATAGAAATTTCGATGGGGAACATATGCGCACGGGAGAAGGATTCGACGAACGGATACGCTTTCATTGGCGCCGGTTCGCGCGACTTCTACGCCATTTTCGTTCGTTAAATATTCCTTAGGTGGTTCGGATAATCGAACGGAATTCAGATCGAACAACGATATCGAGCAGCGTCGCGATAACGCCAGGGCACGATACCGAATTTCAATTAATGCGGCGGCACAGCATCGAATCTGCGTAAACGGCCCGATTATTAATTAACCGCATACGCGTGTATTAGCGGCTAGTGGAGTTACACTTGGTTAAGCGGACGATTCCGTTTCGATTCGTTCGATCGGAAACCTTTACCTCGGCTCGAAATCGATCAACCTAATGAAATTAATTTGCCGACAGTAACGTTTCTCGGTTTTAAACGGAGTTTTCAACCCACTATCTGCAAACGATGCAAACGATGAAGCGGTGTAATAAAAAAAGGATGGAAAAAATGTACAAAATAGAAAAAGGAAGAAAGAAAAAGAGAATTGAAAAGCTGCATGGAGCAATTTCGCCGGAGATATGAGCGAAGCGCAAAGCTGGAAATTGTCGTTGATTCGTTAAAATTCGTTGTTAATAGTTGTTGTTTCTAAACGCGCGTGAAAACAATTCAACGAGAACACGATTGATAAAAATAGCGGAGGAAATGCTGTCCGCCCGCCTGTCTCCGCGTAGTTCACGTAGCGACGTTAGCGTTAGAATTAATTATCGTTACCCATGTTGCGCGTTAAGCTACTTGCGTCGTACGACGGTTGTACCGTAATTTTTAGGGTTACGTGCCGGCGTAAAAGACGCTAAAACCCCTAGCAGCCACAAAGTAGGTAGATAAGTGAAACGATAAAACAGTGCTGGGCTCTGGCTCTTTTGTTTTTCTTCGGTCGAGCCAACCCCCCGTGTAGTCTCTGCTGGTTTTCCTTCGTCTTCGTTCTCCTTTCCTTCCAACACCGTGTTCCCCTGTATCCGCGTCTCTTTCCGAATGATCGCGAGATAAACTCGCTGCTCGAAAGTTGCGCGATATTTCCAACGTTGGTTAAAATTAGTGGAGCTCGCAGGCGAATGTCTGATAACGGTATCTCCGTTTCCGTTATCCGGTTGGTTGCCGATCCCGATAACGCTATCTCCGACCTACCGAGCGAGTCAACCGCGTCTCTTATTTTCTACCCTTTTTCGATCGGTTATTACGGGTTTTTCTAACCTTCGCCCTCCCCTTTCTCTGTTTTCTCCGTTTTCTCCGCTTTCTCTTCCTCATCAAGATGAATCGCAGCAACTTTACCCAACCTGTTACCGGTTTTTGTTCGTTCTTTCTTTCTACGTTCAGCAACGTAGAATAGGGGAGACGGAAACGACGAAATCACGAATCAAAATCGGAAATAGAGTTAAGGATAACCAGCGATCCGCCTTAACGAGACAAGTTTAGAGCACGCGTTAATTTTTCGAACGCACGGAGATGCAGGGAACGGCGCGGCTCCGCTCATCCACGATAATCGTATAACAGTTGAAAAAATGCCGGCAAACGCGACCAGATTTAAAAGATTAACGAACACGAACGTCTGTTTTGCATTTTGTATGCGTTCAGCGCCGCTTGTCGCCGCTTGTCGCCGCTTGTCGCCGCTTGTCGCCGGTAGTCAAACGAACGGGAGTGGAGAATTAACGTAATTAGCGATGCTACTACCGTTCTCTGATTATGTCCGTTTAAAAAGAGGCGTTTCCGCGTACACGAAATTTCTATCGCGCTAAAGCTGTTTTCCGCCCGTAAAACCATTTGCCGGCTCTATGGGTAGACGACCCAAAAAAAGATCCGAAAAAAAGATCGAAATTAATCGTTAACGATCGAGCGTCGTCCATTTCGCCGTGTAAAATCCGAATAACCGAATCAAAGGGATTACGTTGTTACGTAAAACCGGCTTCGAGTCAGCATGTTAGGTCGTAATATTCCTTCGATGCGACGAATCGATCGTTCGACCGTTGCGAAAAATTGTCGTCTACGAGAGTCGCTTGGTTTCCACGTGGTTAATCGAAACGTGCTAACGCGCGCACCTCTTTTGTAAGTAGGGACGTCTGTCTCGCGAGCATCGCGGTTAACTGGCAATTTTTAAATGGAACGTTAGAGAGTTGCATCGCGTTCGAGAGTAGCCACGAGCGAGAAAAATGTTGAATTTGCGATAAAATGTAACAACGAATTGCTATAATTCGACAACTTGGCAGCTACCGAGATGTTTTGTTTCGTTCGTTCGTCGAAAACTTTCTTCGAGTCGGAAACTCGATATCAGCAAGGAGTTTGTGTTACGCGAAGGAAATTTTCTAGGAAACGCTGAGCGAAATATCTCGTTACCCGTTAAATTTAGAAACGATAGAGGTTAATAGATTTATATTTTCTTGAAATTCTGCATCCTCATAGTGTCGCGATACAAGATACTAAGATTATAAGGAAACTAGGGATCAACGATCTCTGGCGATATTTATGAGCGATCCCGAGTTAAATATTTCTCATACGTGTTCAAAGGTTTTCGTTTCCTTGGTAGAAAAAGGAAACGAAACGGAGTTTCCGTTCGAGCAAGCCGTTCTATAATAAACGAACTCGCGATCGAAAGAATCCAATCGATGGAAAGTTCTCTCGCGACGATACCTTTGCGAGAGAGGGTTTCGGGGACGACGAAGATCTAGGTGAAAACTGCGCTCATTTCGGAAACACACTTTCCGCGATGCCGGCGCGTCGAAAAGCAAAATCCGTTCGGCTCTGTGTTCGTTGGGAAAAGTAGAAAATCTCGAGATCTTCGATCGAGGGGACCCGATGCACGTGAATGTCCCCGTGTTCCGCTTTTTTCTGTAGTTCTCTGTAGTTCTCTGTAGTTTCTCTGTAGTTTCTCTGTAGTATTTCGTTACTCTTGGACGCGACTCTCGCGACTCTCCTACGCAGCGGTTCGTGATAATTTCACGAGGACTGCTCGACGAAAAAACTTTAAAATTATTAAAAAAATCGTTTCGACCGCGCTGCCTAGATTCGCAAACGGACGTCAAAGCTTTCTCTTTGTGGTCGGAAAATCGTTTGCAGCGCACGAAACGTTACTAGCAAAAAGATGACAGACAAGAATTTCGTCTCTGAAATTCCTTCGAAGCTATTTTTCGTCGCTATGCCCATCGAATGGAACGCGGTATATTCGCCGAATACCGAATACCCGATACGATGCGTGTCACCCTTTGAACGATAAACGAATTCTCGTTTCCTCACCTGCGAAATTCGCCAGATTCACGGCATCTCCGATAATTGCTCGATCGGATTAACTGGCGTACAGAAACGTCTATGAATATGTTTGACGTGGATTCGGGCCGAGGCCTGAAATATCGAGCGAATTAGTTCCTTGCAACTATCGATAAACGCCACGAGGTACGAAGAATAATTAAAGACCGTGGCGTTTCACGAGGCACGTGGTGGTGATGGTGGCGGTGGTGGTGGTCAGTGCGGAATCGTTCGAAATTTTGTTGCTGGAGTTACGGTCGTTCCGATTTTCGATTAAACTCGCTTAGTTGTTGCGTTGCGGACCGTTTCGGTAAAATCGACGGAATCGGAATCGTGTTACGGCTGGTGCACGCTACGTTTCCAACGAACGGAAACGAGCCGCGTTAAGAACGCGTTAAGGAACCAACGAGTCGTCGATTTTCGATCAAAATGAAATCGCCGCGGATGATATCGTTCGAGTCTAATATATTAGAATTATTTGGAACGACAGATAGGCTAGAAATCGAGGTTATAAATCGAGAAAACGTAGAAATTACGTTCCATTACGGAATATAGAAGAAACGTTTCAGAGGCATTCGGCTTTCATCACGAGCAACCCTCGCGTTTGCGACAATTTCGATAGCGAACTCGACGGTCGTCCAGTCCACTCAACGTGAGAAGGTTTCTGCTCTTAAAATTCGCGTCACTTTCTCCATTAAACTTTCCAATTTCGAATTTCGCTCATCCACCGACGATAGATCCACAAAATTGCCAAGTATGGCATAATTTAGAACGGTGCTGTATCGTCGAGAAAGCAAATATTCGTAAATATGAAAGCTATAAATGGAACGGGTGCGATCGGTTCCCAAGATTCTGCGTATTAGCCTTCCGCTACTCTAAATACATGTCAATCCCGTTCAAATTACGGGGAATTAAACGGAAATCTGCGGCCGTCAATTAATGAGCGATATCCAAGAATTTAATCCGAACGCGCGATCGCGCCTACCGTAATTGTTTAGCGCCGCGGTGCATTGCCACGATTAAAATGAAAATTGACCAACGTATGATCGTGAGGGAGTTCGATATCGTGGGAATCCCGTGTCCACGAGTGAAAAACATTTGTAGATAAATCCGTGAACTCTGGGAATCGGAGGTCGAAATTCGATATCGTCCGGTCTCCCGCTTTATCCCACGCGATTGTGAATTTCCATTGATCATCCCTTCATATTAAAACGATTAGTAACGTTTCTGTAGAAATTTGAGCACGTTGCGTGAAATTCGGCGATAATTTGTTTAATTGAACGGCAAACGCGAATAACTTAAAGGATGATCGCCCAAACGTTAAACGCCGCGCAAGCGTAGCGCAGCGTCGAGTTTTCCAGTAATTATCTTAATTGTGCCAACTGCAGATGCGACCGAGGGGAATGAAAGTAATTAGGATGGCGCGCGTCGATAAAGAAACATCTCCTCCGATATGTAAGTCACTGGCGGAACGAACTCTTGATTATCTCTCGCCATCTTTTAGACCGTTGCTAAATTTTCCTCCCGATGAGACGAACAACAGCCGAATCGTAGAAGAGGCCGACCACCTCTTTTCGTCTCGAGTACAAAAAAAAAAAAAAAATACAAAAAGAAAAAAGACGAGAGAGAGAGAAAAAACAATCTACAAATCGTTCCGAGAGATAGCTCGAAGTAAAAAGAGGGAGAGATACAATAGGAGGGAGGAAAGAAAGAAAGAAAGAAAGAAAGAATGAAAAAAGGTGAACGAGGAAGGTAAGAAACAAAGGGCGAGACGGAGCGACGCGTCTGCAGGTTGTACGTCGACAGGTAAGCCGGAATACAAATTGCGCGACGGTTCGTTAGAGACAAGAAAAGGGAGCGTATCCCGTGTACCTTGAGAGCAGCGGGCCACGCTTCGTTACTCATCCGTCGAGTGGTCCTAAAACAAAAACGGCAACGGATGCAATTAGATACGATGCGACTATCCTCCGTTCCTTTCCTATCCACCGACTACCGCGCGTACGTGTGTATTACGCGTGATCGTGGCGGACAGTCGCGGCGACAGAAAGGGTGGGTGGAAGGATAGGTTGAGCTACCTCGGGTCGAATTTCCTATTGAATTTAGCCGAGCTCGCGAGAGATTCGTAATATTACGTCGCGGTCTACCCTCATTTGCGCACCCCCGAGGAATCCATTTCCGACTTTTCTCCGCTACCGGATCTTACCGGCGCCCTGGGACTCATCTAGCCGCTCCCCCGACCATGGAACAGGCGAAACCTCGTTTGTCACGACTCGTTGTACGCCTTCGTTTCCCAATTCCTACGTTGTTATCCACGTTATCCGACGGGAGCATCGCGACTAGAAGATCTAGAAAGGTGGCCGGGTTCGCCACGCGTGACATTTTTCGAATGATCGGAACGACGAGTGGAGACGATTTCCAAACAGCTTCGATAACGATCGGAAAGAAGCTCCACGTTTCCATGGAGTTTCGCCGAGGACAGGACTTTCAAGCGTTCCACGTTTTGCTCGTTCGAGGCTGTCCTCTTGCGCCGTCCTCACCGCGCTTCTAAATCAATCTTACGCTCCGTTTCTCCGCGGCGCGTTCTTTCTCCACGCCACGGTTCCAGGACTATTCGTCGATGATAATAAAAATTGTACCAAAGAGGCGATCTATACTCCGTCGATAGTTACAACCAGAAACCCGTATTCAGGATCTGGCCTTTTAACGTTTTTAACGAGCCTCGTTCTTGGATCGCGCGTCCCCTTTCAAACCTATCGCGCATACGTCTTTCTCCGTAATTTCCTCCGACCTTTGTGCATCGGACTCTTTCAACTCGGCGTGCTCCGACAACTAACTCTGCTCCGTCTACTTTGGCAATGGGAACGAGACAAAGGACTCGAAACTTTGGAATAGAGTGGATCGATCCAGGCTTCTGTCGAGACTTTTCACGAGAACGCGGCTTCCGTCCAGAATGTACCATAATGCATCCTCGAATACGGTTCGGGGAACGTCGAAGCCCGTATATATATGTATATACGAGCGATCGATATTATATATTCGGCTTTGACGTTAACCAACAAACGGATTATACTGCAAATCGTTTAAAATGGGCAGCCAGTTTACAGGAAGCTAGCTTCCGGTTCGAACTCGGCATATGCCACTGTATCGGAGGACGCGGCGCGACTCGACGCCCCGAGACAAAAGTTTCTCCAACGCCATGCGCACCGACACAGTAACGCTCTCTCGAGTAAAGTTCATAAATAAACGTGTCGGCGGTTTTGCGTTTTCGGTTTTGCGTCGAACGGGCATGGGGGTGTTAACATCGAAACACGTATGGTGAGAAAGGTGAAGGGAGGCAGAACCTAGATGCCGTAAACCATCTTCATATGGAATATCGTTACGCGATGTCGTCGCGATATTGAGATTCGCGGAAGGTAGAGCCAGGCTGGAACGCGCAACTGGAAACCTCGATGTTTCTAATAACATTAACGATGGAAATCGTTTGCGCGGACCAGCTTCTCCAACCACGTTGCGGCTATCGGCCGCATTGAAGTCCCCGTAAATGCGACGAAAGGAGATGCGGAACTGAGAGAGACAGGGACGCGTGATAGTGCTGTTTTGCGTGGCTCGTAAACGAGAGACACGAGGCAAAGGTGTGAGGATAATAAGTTTGCGAAAGCAGAGACAGATGGACGAGCCGGATAAAACGGATCCGGTCGCGGTCCGGTTGACGGAATCGCGATTAGCGGCGATTCGTTGAAAGGTCGGGGTTTTCGAGTCGTGTAGAAGACTGCCGATGCCGAGACGATCGTGGTATTTCGTTCGTTAAGTTTTACTGTTCACCTAGAAGCGTTTTCTATCGGTCGGGAATCGAAAAAAGCTCGTCGCTCTCCTCCGTTTCTCTCTCCACCGGTCGATTTACGCGATCCTAGTTTTATCGTTGTTTTATCGTTGTTTTATCGTTGTTTTATCGGTAGGCGTGCGTCGAAGCGTGCCTTTTTAAAAAGGTCGTACCACGGCAGTTTCTTCCGCTGTTCGTTTTTCGCTCGTCGCCACTGCGCTCGCCCTACTCCGCGCGCGCGCGCTTCTAATTAACAATGTCACCGGCCGCGTCGAGTTGCCGCCGGTGCGGTTGCTAGCGAGAAGCTTTTAACGAAGCCAGACGAGGCGACGTACGACTGCGTCCAATTGGGAGCAACCGGTGCGTCCATGCGAGATACGTTTCTCGACTCGGTTTCCCCGTCAAAATCGCAAGATCGATATCCGGTGTCGGTGAAGAAAACGCGATACGCAACGAAAGCAGCCCGAACGCAGCGGGCTAATTCCACCGAGGCCGATGATTAAAAACGGGAGGGAATCGACGGTGCACGATTTCCCGGCGAAACTGCGCACGAGTACCGGATATTGCGATGAATTTAGCCGCGCGACGACGTCCTCCTTTTGCAGATTTCCAGGCGAATTTTCGCGGGAAAGTCGAGGAATTTGTAAAAACGTCGTACGATTTGTCGTATTTTATTAGCCCTCCGGGCAACACGTACGTACGTCGAATTTCGTTTCCGCGAAATTTCACGGTGCCGGGAGAAATGATTCGCAAGGACTCGGATCTTATCGTTGACGCGAGTCGATTTTCCAGGATCGTGAAGAAAGTATCTGACCAGCTGAGCGTATAACACGGTTTCTTAGATAGGAATTTCTACAAGCGCAACCTAACCCCGACCTATTCCGATTTCAGATAAGATTTCCATCTTCGAAGGGACGTCAACCATGGAAAGAGGGTAGAAAAGTTGTAGGTATCGTTCGCTTAAACGCAAACTTTTCGTAGCGGCGTGTTTCTGCCGCGTAGCCGACGCTTTCTTTGGAAAAAAATTGCCGTTTGGCGAGCGTATTCAACATCGCTGATTAACTTACCCGTCGTCAACCGAACGAATCGAATTTCGCGGATTTTTCCGCCGACTCTTTATCCTCTTGAACCGTTCCGCGTCTCCGTCGGCCGTTCTCTCTCGCACCGCGTTCTCCGCCGCGGTTTTCCATACGTATGATAGAATTAGCCAGTGGTATTTCGCCGATACAACGATTATAACGCGTTAAACCAGCCCGCGTCCCCGTACCTGGACGCATCGATCGCCCCGGGGCGACCCTCTGTTTCCCCGGTTTTCGTTTCTTTCGTGCCAACCGAGCCGCCAACAAAGGCAACTGCGATATATGCGAATAACGATTAAAAGTGGACAGATAGTTTCGTCGATCCATACGACGATAATTCTTCCCTATTTGTCGTCGTTTTTATAATTTCATCTCCTCCTGCGCCATGCCTCTACTCCCTCCCGACCCCGATTTTATTATATCGTACATCATCCGCCCTTTTCCTACGTTTCCTCTTTCATCCCCCTCCAACCTCTTTCCATGCTTTTCCTCCGTTATTCGCCGTTCCATTTGTTCCGCCGTATTTCTACCTCCAGCCTGTTTCTCAGCCTGCCTTCCCCCCATTTCCTGCCCGTTTCCTTTTTCTCCTTCGCTTGTCACGCTTTCTCTTATTTAATCGAGCCTCTCCTCTCTTATTCGCCGCGTTCTCGGCATAACTCTGCACCGTTCTTTCTAGTTTTTCACCGAGGCCTGCCTCGCGCCTCCCGCTCCCTCCTCGCCGCTGTCCCTAATTCCCTTCTCAGCCGGTTAAACCCTGCTGCCCCTTCGTTGCCAGCTCCAGTCGATCCGTGTCTCGGTTCGCTGCCGCCCCATTCCGATAATAACGCGCCAACCCGTCGCCGGAAATAAAGAGCACCTCGCGCTGATCCCTTTTGTTTCATCCCGAGCGATTCACCCCTCTCCACGCTCGGTCGCCACCTCCCTTTATACCAGGCCGGTAAAAAATAATTGCAGAGCCGAAAGCGACGGAGATTCACGGCCCCCGCTTTTTCACTGCTGTGCCACGCCGCGCCGCTACGAACCGCGTACTACCGTGTTCCCCTTTTGTCTTCGATTGCCGTCCGGTGACAGCGTTCTTTATCACGGCCTACCGTCGCACGCCCTTTCGTTACCAAGTTGTGTCGCCACCCCTTGGATAATACACAGCCCGGTGCAAACCCGTCGCTTCCGGAAATCATTTCGCGTAAGAATTCCACCGGTGAACACGCCGCACGGAGGATTTAAGATAGAAGGGTTCTCCGGTTTGAGCGAGTGGAGCGAGTGATTAATGCGAGGCTGGATCTGACAAGCGGGCCGTGCACAGGCAAGAACGCAGCGGACCGAGTACACGGAAGAACGGCGGATTGCTTCTGAACCGAGATCGAGCGACGGTCAGTCTTTGCCACGGATATCGAGTAACCGTGTTGCTGCCGCCGACGATAACTTATAGCCGTTAATTTGCCGCGGTAAGAAATACGACGCGAAACGTTCAAATTTCCACGATACCGTCGCCGCCACCTTGATTTTCGCTACCGTTTACAAGCTTCCGACACGTTAACGCGTTATTCGCCATTCGATGGTAGACGATCCAGTTATCTCGGCCAAGTTTTCTTCTTCCACTTTAATTACCGCTTCTTCGACTGTAGTTGTACTTTCTTTGGCGGAGTCGGGTCTCACGCTGGCTGCGCGAAATGAAACTTTACCGTTAAACTTGGCTTTCTCGTCGATAAAGTTCGATGGACATGGACGTATCGCGCATAGCGCGATCGCCTTCCAAGCTCAGCGACCAAACGAAGAATCAAAGTCTCGGACCATGTTTCGTTATTACGAACTTTGCGTTGAACACGCGCGCTTCCTCTTGCTCCGTTTCACCCGCAGTTCCCAAGATATTACGACGTTAACTAGGGTAATTAAAGTACGGTTCTATGCAGACCGTGATTAACAGCCGGCCGGTGTCTGCCGACGTAAATAACAAGATTAACTTCTCCCCTTTCTTAATCGCTAGACTCTCGAGACGAAAGCAACGACGACCGATCGTTCGTCGATCCTGCAAATTATCCCTATAGCGGACTACGTTCGCCTATGCCGCAATCGTCGTGGTTCCGAATCGATAAAGTTCACTCGCTTTCAACGCGGTTACGTCGACGGAATTGAGACGTTTGACGTTGATCGGCGAGCGGGCAATCGGGATTTTTGCTCGGTCATCGAGCTTGATCAGCGGCTCGGTTTCGAGGATGATAGGCACCACGTATTCCAGCGTGTTGTTTCGCGACCAAAAAACGTCACGTCGAGGCAGCGTTTACGCAAAAAGAGCGGCTAAAAGGTGAGAGCGCGAAGGCGACAGTTTTATTTCCCCGTCACGACGTCACAACGTTACGACGTCCGACCAAGCCACGACGTAACTACCGCGAGACAGCGAGCCGCGTAGAAGCGTTGTTTTAAAGGAAAATCGGCTAGAAGATAGGAAAAAGGCAAAAGGTGGTTATAAACGCAAAGAAAATACGAGTTTGCCGCGATGGTTCCGCGTTGATATTGCGTTAGAGGCGGAACGCTGACGTTCACGGTTTTAGAAGGAATCCATCCGTTAAACGATTTAGAAAGCAACTGGCTTTATTTCCGACAAAAAAATCCGACTCTTGCCGCTGTTTAATCTTGAGTCGGTCGCTTGGCCACTTTCTGGCCAGGGACTTTGACACGTATGCGCGTTCGTTGATGTTTCGAGCGTTTATCCATAAAGTTAAAAAGTTCATTAAAGCGAAATACCGATGAAACACCTCGTTCGACGAGTTTCTCTCGATAAAGGGGTTGCAAGTCTGAACGTTATTGGAAATTACGCGAGAAGGTTGGGTCGGTAGACGGGGGGTGATAGTTGGACGAGGTGCGGCCGATCCGCTCCTCATCGCGGAAACTTCCAGCGAAACGTCGGACTTTATTGCTGACCTATGGAAACTTGGCGTGCAAAATATACAAACTCGGCCGCGTTCATCGTTGGTTGCCAGAACGCCCAACGATACGGGCATATTCTTGGAAGATTACACCTACACGGGATATACGGGAGGATCGAAACGAAAAACTCGAACGAAGAATTGAAACGAAGATGGCTAGACAGGTACGCTCCGACCTTCTCCGTTTCGTTATTCGCTGCACCGTATACGATAGCTGTGATTTACGGGACGCGGTGAAACTGGAACGGCTAAACGAAAAATCGAAATTACAAGTCGAGCGTTTAGCGGCGCAACAGAGCGAGATATGTTTAACGGCGCCGATCAATTTACCCGGAAGATCGTTGCAAGCCTAAGAAGAGCTCCGAGTTGTTCGAGGCAAGCCCGTCGCGCGGAGTGATTAATTTTCCTAAATCGACTAGCGAAAAATAGATTAATTAACGTCGAAAAATAGTCTTTATCCAAAGATATTTTCGGCCGAGGCGTCGCAGGCTCCCTTTTCCAGAACGACGATCAAACGTGCTGCTAGACGGATTAACGGTGAATTACGCGAAGCAGCTTTTAATCGACGCTGCTCGAATATTAAGTAAGTTGTTAGGGCGGCAGTAGCCCGAGTGGCAAAACCGAGGTAATGCCGTATTTCGAAGAGATTGCTTCGCCCCGAGTGATTTAACGTCGTATAATCTGCTACGCTTTTTTTTTGCGTCTTTTTTTTCCTCTTTCTTTTTTAAACGGTACCTCGCGCACTTGTCGACGCGTTTGAGTTATTAACTCTCTTGTCCCCTTCCATCTCCTTCCTTTCTCCCTTTTTTCTCTCTCTCTCTTTTTTTTTATTCCTTTTTTATTTATTTAGATACCTTTTGTTTTTCAACCTATCTCTTTAAAGCGCTCGCGGAGGTGCTAAATATATCGTTTTATGCTTAATATATGCTCAACAAAGTAGATATAAAAGCGACGTTGAAACATTTTACTCTAAATTTAGCCGTTGGAAAGAAATCTGCGCAACGGCTCCCGCGGGACCGTTACAAATTTCGAGGACCAGTTTTACAGCGTTACGAGATATACCGCGACAACCATAGGCACGAAACCTCGCGCAGTCTGAATCACCTATCAGCCTGAATCACTAGGAAGAAAAGAGAGACGCAAAAATGTGTCGGTTTCCACGAGGGGTAAAGGGGGGGGGAGAGAGAGAGAGAGAAGGAAAAGAAAAAGAAAAGGAAGAAACTCTGGAACACGGAGGGCCGCTGAACCGGACAATAATTTATGCCAAACTTGCGGATGCTCGCTGAACGCGTCGAACGACAAATAGCTTAACGAAACGATGTTATTTCTGCGAGTCCGGCGCGGCGTGCCGATAAAAAAAAAAACTTGCAAACGGTTACGAAATTTGTCAGGTCGTGGTCGAACGATCGTAGCTAAACTCGGACGAAACGTGGCGGCTTTCAGTTGTTCGTTATCGGTCGTTTTCAAATGGGATACGGCGGTAAAATAAAATACAAAGGTAAAATAAAACGCTGCTAACGAGATCGTCGACGACGCTGAGAATCCATCGGCGATAGCCGCAATTCCGTCCGAGTAAGCGGCAACCTACTCGCTACAAACCTAATCGTATCCGTGTGCTCGTGATTGGTATATCTTGCCACGTCAATAGACCGCCAGCGACAGGTGCTACGTATCGATCTTATTAGACAGCAGGAACAATGGCAAACAAATCACGATCGCGTCAATGTCTATACGTACAACGACGCAAACGGAAACGTTTGTCCACCTGATCGTTCGTAGTTAGACCAGTGAAATTCTCGATCGAGCGTTCTCGACTTTGCGTTGGCGAGCGCAACTTTTCGCTCCTCTTCTTACGCCTCCTACGAGCGTGTAGGTAATCTGGCAAGTTTCGTCTCGTCGAGCGTTGTCCGGCGATGTAATAGCGAACACGGACGTCGTCCGGACAAATTAGACCGCGTCGAGCAGCTGTTGAAGCCGCAATGGCTCCCGAGGCGGACCGAGAAAGTGCATCTGACGGCTTAACGACTTTTCGTCGGCGAACCGGCAAAAAATAGGCCAACTTTCGTCGAAAGTTTTCTTGCTTTTCTCCGCACGGATAACCGCTTACAACGGTGAACTTTGTCTTTGGCAGTGACGTTGCACGAACGGTCGTTACGTTCGATAGATGGGCCGCGAGAGGCGCACGGTCCACGCGCATACCACTCGGGCGCCTTTCCAAGCGGTCTACCCCGACTATCGTTCTCGTCTGGCGTACGAGCTGCCCACTTAAATAACATCCTCTCCGAATTTAAATTAAAATTGCGCACCGCGCCTACCTTCCCTCGTCCAATTAGATCGCGGTCGCTGCGGCTTCAACTAACTTTTAAACGTAAATAACGAACCTATAAATTCGCCGAATTCTCGCAATTCTTCGGAAACGGACTGAAATTTCAGGTTTATTGTTTTCTTTTTTTTTTTCTTTTTTTTTTCAAGTTTCCTTCGGTGGAACAGATTCGCCAAATTTCGACTTTGATCGTTTTAAAGTGGGAAAAAACTATTCTCTTGTAATTTAGAAAGAAATACGAACGCGGCGTTGCTAGAAGAAGGGAAAAGATAAGATTCCGGCACGTAAGCTTTAAGGGTGCCCGTTTGTGTCTCGGAGGAGGCGAGTTTGCGTCCGGGGCGAAAAGAAAGAAAAGAAAAATAGACGCGTGCTCTCGTTGGCAGACGCTGTATGGAGGAAACGAGGCAACGACACGCGTGTAGACGCTGAAAGCTGATCTTACCACGCTAATCGGAGAAATCTACTTGTTTCGCAAAGTAGTTTCGCGAGATAGCTAACGTCGAGAATTTGCCCGTATGTTTCTGATTCTCGGGAACACAGATAACAACAACGTGTCTCTGGAAATACACTGGCGAAACTTTTGACAAAGATTTGCCATCAGTCGCCTTAAGCCAAGTACCTTCTTGCTCGTTTGATCGATAAAAGCTAATACGACATCGCAAGACAAGGATCTCTTTATTCTGAAAATGTATATCGAGAGCGGTGAACGCGCGTTATAATATACAGGCTGGAACGAACGAGAGAAGAGACGGTATCGCGATATCGATATCTACTTGAAACGCGAGATAAAGCCCTTTCGGCGCTCCATGTTCCATCGACGACGATCGTTTCGGCATCCAACGGACGTTAATAACGTATAAGAACGAGAGCTGGAATAACCCAACACGAAGGTATGTAGGTGTCTGTTTTCTTTTGCTCTGGTCGAGATGAATCTGCGCGTGTGTTTTGCAAAGTGGAAAGCAACATGACGGAAGGAAGAACACGGACGAGTAATTAAGCGATCGAGCGAGTGAAATTGAAACTAGCTTTGTAACAGGCACGCAACGGATTTCCTACAGCCTACAGTGAATTCTCGCTGCGAAAATGCCGGCCGATTTGAGAACAACGACGCATCGAACGTATTTCAACGATTCGCAAACTGTAACCGTTTCTTCCTCGATATTTTCGATTAGCTGCTAACTAAATTGTTACGAATTTTCAGTCGATCGATTCGTACAGGTGGAAATGGACGGTTCTCGTACCGTTTTGAAACGGGCAGAGATTCGATAGTTACACGCGCGTCGTCGTGCCAGGAGACGTATCAAAGTCTCGCACAGAAGGATCAGTCTCGCGGAAGATCACACGGACGTCATAGGTAGCATATTCGAATATCATGCGGGACGTACGTCTCGCAGGCAATCTGTTTATACGTTATTGTGCCGTCCTTGAAGGGAATAATTTTCAAACAGCCGCGGGATATGCGCGTACGACTGTTGCGATACGAGCGTGACAAATACCGGTGACACTCTCTCTCGCGAGCAATATCTCGCTCGGTAGAAACGCTTCGCCGCCTACGTTTCCCGCCAACGATCCTAGAAAACCTCGATTCTTTGCATCGACAACGTCTTGCGATTATCACCGCTGTAAAAACGAGAAAGCGTACACGGAACGTGTAAACGGATAAACAGACAAGTTCGATAAATAACGTACGTTTATCGAAGCAACTTGAACATCATTTAAAAAAGAAAAAAGAAGAAAAAAAAAGAAAGAAAAAAAAACTGTGCGAGCCGCGTTTCAGCGCGACAAACAACGCCTGTAAATATTCAGCCATCGCGCAGACAGCTTTCAATCGAGTCATCGTCGATCGGCCGCTTTTCTCTGGCGTTTCACCGTGAACGCGAGCAACCGTGCCATGTCGAATCTGTCGATACGCAGAGCGCCGAAAACAAGACGCGACGTTCAACGGAACGTGGCCGACCGATTGTTCAGCCTTAGCCGCGGAATCAACGCGAGAGAATGGGCCAAAAAGGTTCGATATCGCTTCGATACTGCTTCGATACTGCTTCGATATTGCTTGATAATGGTTCGATAACGCGGATCCAACGACGCGCGACGATCCTTTTAATACGTTGGAAGCTTGCTCTCGCGAGAATCACCGCCCATTCAAACTCGCGTCTACGAACGTCGTCAAAGCAAATACCTATCTATTATCCAACCACCAAAACCTTTCCTCCCTTTCGCCGACGTCACCGTTCCTCCTCCTGGTAAACTCGAGTGCATCCGTTTAACGACGGAACCTTTCCGCAACATTAATTCTCTTTTTCCTCGTTCCTTACGCGCTGATTCGCCAATCGAGTCTTTTATTCGCGGAGACGGGCTTGAAACGACCATGACGGTTTTTACGTTGGTAAAACGCGGCAATGCGTTTTACAAAGCTGCTTAAATGCACCGTGACTGTGGCTATTAACGTATCCTATTATCGCGACGATGCGAAACTTTTCTCGTATATCGGTCGAATATCGAGGAAAAGGCGCTTCCGATTTTCATGCTTTTCAAATATATCGCTAAAGCTCGACGTTTCAAACAACTTTTTCCTGCGCACACGTACGACCGATGCGGTGATTGGCCTTAGCGTTGCGGTTATACGGGAAAGTAGGCCTCGGTTCTCAAGCTCGATGGAGGTAGCAGTATCTAATATTAATCCGCTCACCGCCGTGACATTTTTTATGTTTACACCGATAAGGGTAGTTTACACCGTGAATATTACTAAATACTATAACCCGACCCAGCTTGGAAACTCGGGCCGAGCTACGGCAACATTTTTCCGTGCAATTCGCAAATAAAGATCGAGCGGCGGCCCTGCGTATAGGACAAAACTGTTCGAAACGTGGAGCTTTGCCACGTATTTCGAAAACATCGAGATCCAAGGTGGCCTCGTTTTTTCGAATATTTACCGACCGTCGAATCGCTGCGCCTCTCCTCGTATTCTCCGCGTTCGTCGTTGAAAACCGCGATCAAAGGAGCGATAGAAAATTTTAGTTAAATCTCGCGTCATTCTGTATTTTCCTTCGCAACTTGCCCTCGATCATCGATCATTTCTTATCGTAGAACAAATTATCCTTAAGAAAGAATCTTACAACGTCCTATCGTCACCAAGATTTCCTTCTACGATCCGCTTGTATCGGGCAGCATCAGCCTGGTTCGAAAAGTTCAAGGGGCAGGGGGCGAGTCTATTTTCGCGCGGAGAGTTAACCGGCATCTGGAAGGAGTCGCGTAAACGTGTCTACGGCCGGAGAGGATGACGCCCGTTCGCGAAGAATATATACACGAGAGCCGAGAAAGCACGAGCGAGGGTTGTCGAGCGCGTTTTGCATTTGACGCGCAGCCACCAGCGAGCGAGTTAATTCCCCGCCGTTTCGTGCAGAATCCCTAAATTACGAGCGAGACGAGACCGCTTTGTCGAATTCCCGGTACCTGGCCGGTCGGATCCGGTCGAACCCGGTGGTTTTCGTTTGTGGATTGTTCGCAAATTTATCGTCGCGATATTCGATCGATTTGGCCGACTCAGAATGGAAAGGAAACACGCAAAGAGCTGAAAGGCCTCCGAACGTTTAGCCCACGAATCTTCTTCGCTTGGTAAACAGGTCCAAGACCACGGACATCTTTTCGATCATCTGCCAATTGCAATTTTACTAACTGCTCCGCCGGCGATCGAACGGCAACCTCGATGACAGTCCAAGGAAGACGCGCGGCTCTTTTCGTTACGTCAGCGTGAGAAAAAGCTATCTTGTAAACGTTGAACGATCGATGGCCTTAAATTTTGTAACGTACGGTAGAAAGTGTGGGTTTGTGTGTGTCTATGGGGAAAAAGGTTTGCCTCGCGCAACTATGATCGAGCAGCCAAGCTCGAAAGAAACAACGTAAAAATGGAGAGGAAAAAGCATAATCCCGGCAGAAAGGAAAGATCCGAGTGCTTCTCGCTTGTTCTTAAATCCGGAGAGTAAATGGAACGGCAGTAAGAAAAGCAACGGCCGAAAATGGAGCGTTCCACTGAATAATGCAACGTTAGACGGTGAATAAAAACCGGATAAGGACGATGAAGCCGTCGCAGCGTCGGTATCGCCAGCTTATTAACGATAAAATCGTTAGCTTATTGACGATAAAAGCGACGAACGTTCGTTCGAGACTTTGCTTCGCCGATGAGATACGGTTTCGGAGGGAACGCGTGTATATAAGGGAGTCGCGATTCCGCCGAACCGGAATGCGAGGAAAAGAAGCGAGCGATTCTGCGAAGCTGACGCGGCGCAAACTTTGCTCGCGACGTTGACAAACAGAGAAACGGAAAAGTAATTTCTCCAATCTCGAGAATATTTATAAAACGCGACAAACAAAGGTACCTATCGCGTGTTTACGCTTTATAAATAGGAGGAAAACAGGAAGGAAGGAAGAAAGGAAGGAAGAGGACAGGCGAAAAGGGGAGAGAGAGAGAGAGAGATGCTGGGGGAATTGGTGAGGAATATCAGGATAAATTTCCACGACAAACATCGAACGAGGCAGTCGAGTAAGCTATTTCGAAAATATACGTACGGGCAGCTCTGGTTTCCAGCTACTGTTCGCAATTCGTACGCTTTGGAAAGTTTGGGAAAGCCGACGGCGTACATGCACGCCGCTCGCTATTTTTTAACGCTCTCATAAACTTTCGATGCAGTCCAAGTATTAACATGGCAGGGCAAAAACAAGGAGAGAAAAAGCGTATTCGTATTCGTCGATGCTGCTTTTGGCGTCGATGAAACCTCCATTCCGATCGAAATAAACGGGCGAATTTTCACCGACCTATGAAACGCCCGCCGACACCGCGTATTTGTTGCCGGGGAAAAATACGAGAAAACCTTTGGTAAGGTCAATTTTTTTAACCGTAATCGCTCACCGGATACGCAATGTTGCAAGTTTATCGCGATGAAAAAATGCCAGGAAAAAAAGAAATTTCTCTACTCGCGGTGTACAGCCCGATGACTCTTGACAACGCAACAAGTTCGGCGATTTGAAATTTCTATTCTTCGAAAGTGAAATAAACGTCGAAAAAGCGTGATTTTAAGTAAATGCTTGGCAATGTAAATAATGTAAATGTTTCGTTTAATTTACGTGTGCTCGTATCGAATTTACGTGTGAACGATCTTTCGAGTTTGATCTTACGTGGCGCGGAACCTATTAACGCGACGCTTTTCACAATGAAACAACAAAAAAAGAATGGAAAAGTTGCTGACGTTTTTGAAACGAACGCGTACACCCGGTATTACCTAGTCACGATTCCAAACGCCGCGAGCTTTTATCTGCATTTTCAATTTACTTTTTCCTATTAAAAGTAACTGGCTGCCGCTAGTTTGTTTACATCTACATATAAAGCGAGCTGATCGGTGAAAAATTGCGTGGAAAGGAAAATGGCGAAAAAACGAAAGACGTTGGAACAACTCTATTGGCGAAAGCGATATTTCGTAGAAATATTATTTCATTGGCCCGTTTTAAAGGAAAGCGACGAATCTGGTTGCGTGGCGACGCTTGCGAAGCATACGAAAGCAGGGGAAAGGGAAGAAAGGAGGAAACACGGTACAAAACAGGGCACAGAGCTGGCTGGTTAATTTGCTTGTAACGATGCTCGCTAGTTACAGCTGGTTGACGTTTCCCGGCTCGGTTGCCACGGACCAGAGCGCTCTTCTTGAAAATCGTCGACTCGCGAGGGTGGCGCGTCGCGCACGGGCTTAATTATCACGAGCACGATATGAAAATTAGTCGCCGTCACCGCCGACGACAACGATGCGTTCGTTCGTTCGTTCGTTCGTTTCCGGGCGAAACTGTTTGAAAAGCGAATTATCGACGGGATAGAGATCGCTTTAAAAATAAATGCAGCAAACAGGATTATTAGAGGAACAGGAACGATAAGAGATATAAACTGGCCTCTCTTTGTAGCTTTGTATTTCGGGAAAATACCGGATCGGTAAGCAAGTTTGGTTTCAGTTTCGCTTTCGCTTTCGCTTTCGCTTTCGCTTTCGCTTTCGCTTTCGTTTTCGCTTTCGGCTTCGGTTTCGGTTCCGATTTCCGGTAGAAAGTGGAACTTGCTGTTGAAACGTTATCCTCCTAACGTCTCTTTAAACGGTCGTGAGTTTGCGCGACTTTAACTCATTTCGAGCGACGGAAAGCACGCTTGCAGAATCGATATTAACTTTTCAGGAAATTTGGTCGATGGTTACAACGTGTATCGTGTTCGATCAGCTTCGACGCTTGCTGTCGTGGTGTCGCGAGTGACATGCGTTTCGAACGCATCGACGTCCACTAGAAAACTCGAACTGTGAGAATTACTGCTTTCGTTGTCTACCGAAGAAACGATAAATTGGACACCGTACGTAGTTGAACGTCTTTAAGACGCGGTCTATTCGAACTTGTACGTTCGAACAGTCACATGTGGGGTAAGCGCAGTACCACTACTAATAAAATAAAATATATTTGTCGGTTCGTCGTAATTCTATCGAAAAAATGGCCACGAAACAAAGCGTGCACGAGTTGGCGCGATTCGCGACGGAAACGTCGTATTTAAAGTCTCGTTGGCATTTTGCTTCGAAACGGCGGCCTGTAACAGAGACACGATACGAAAAGGCTGGACGGTCGTTAGCCAACCGACCGTGTAGGTAGGAGAGTAGGAGAAACCGCAAAGAAAGGACGACGAACCGCGACACAGTCGTCGTAGAATTGAAAGTGCAGCCGTGTCGGCCCAACGGACGTAATAACGGTGACCATCGAGAGAAATAGGGAACGGGATAAAGGAAACCCCTGGGCTATGGTTTGACAGCCGACCCGTGAAACCTGCGATATGCGCGCCGTATTACAACCCCCCCGTCGGCCGAATCCGTGTGTTGGCGAGACTTGGACAAATCCTGACACCGAACGCATCGGAACTCCACTCGTAATCCGATGTAGCTACACGCCAGAAGGACGTTCGTGTGCACTGGAGACCGGATACGCGCAGCTTTACGACTCAGCTAACCCCGCTGCTTCTCCTCTCGTCCAGGTCCGCATACTCGCGTGGCCACCGTTCCCTCGTCTCCGAGGGACGCGCCGCTTTCACGGAATTACGATCCATCTTGTCCGAATTAATTCTCTTTGCAGACAGACTCCCACACTCCGTAATCCGATGAATTCGTTTTAATTGGTCGACTTGTTGGAAATTCTACGCGGTTTCTACGCGGATTCTACGCGGAACGCACGGTTGAACACGGTTAAACACGCGCCTCGCATCGTGACATTTTTACCTGTTAACCGTTTCGCTTCGGACGACGACCGTGAAGAAACAGCGAGACATGGAGGGAGGAAGAAGAGAGGGATTCGCTCGCTAGACGCGGTTTAATTGCACTTTCAGAACACGCCGGCTGAAACGAAAGGAAGATTTGCTGTATTCCGTGGAACGAGTTGTTTCGCTAACATCGCAACAAAGTAGAAACGAATCGGTTAGTATCAACGAGAAAACTTTGTCCAGTTTGGGAGAAAGTTTAAGGACCGATGTCCCGATCGAGAGGGCTGGAGAGGGCCGATGAAACAAGGCGAATTAGCGGGGGATCGCGAGAAGAAGGCAGAACGGACGGGCGGAATAGAAAAGGGCGGTAAGCTTTCGCCGTTCGATTTCGGTTTCGTATCACGTAGCTTTATCCCCTCGTAAAGTTGGCCACTCGTGGCATAGTGGAAACTGTATGGTGGACTCCGAGAGGATTTAAATTGCGCGACGGACGAACGTATCGGTGAAATTACGAGAGCCCCGTCGACGTGCCTTTCGGTCCTGTCTGCCCCACGGCTCGGCTGCCACGGAACCAACAGATTTACCGGATCCAACGTGCTGCTGCGTTATGAAACTTCGAAACTGGCTAGAATCGACTGCTAAGTTAATTGCCGGTCGTCCCCTCGCACCTACTCGTCTATCTCTTGGCGACTCCAACTAGTAACCAACGAGGAAACCGCTGATTTCAGGCGTAAATTCAGCTGAAAATCCGTAGCGTGGAACGATGAAAGAGGCCGCACGGAAGAAAATAGCCTGGCGATCAAAAGGCTGGAACGTGCTTTCAGACCCGAACGCTTAGCTGCGCCGCCCCGTACCGAGATCCACTGACTTTCGCCCTTTGTTGCGAATATGACAACCCGTTCGCGCTTTACCCTCGACGATCGACGCCGACCACGCTTCTGCCGCCTGTTATTTCCCAACCGTCCACCGTTTTCCTCCTCCCCCGCCCCCCCTCCGCTTTGCCATTCTTTTTTCTCTCGTTCTTTTTCATTTTCTTTTTTCCCTTTATCCTCCTTTCCCTCTTTTCCCTCTTTTTTCACGGAAGCGTCGTGCTTGCCTTCAAGTTCGGCAATTACGATTGGCAAACGTAAATCTTACGTAGACGTACGTTACGCGCGTTCGACGCGTTTAAAATTTCACGATATAACGCGCAACGACTCAACGTAACGCGGAGAGCACGTCAAGATGTTTGAATTTGCAATTATGCGAGCGCGCTGGCTCGATCGGTATGCCATCCGTCGAACGTGCGGCAAATAAATCTGTCGGTGTAATTTTAACGAGCCGCGATACCGCGCGAGGATTATACGGGTAATTTAAATTCCGCTCGCCAGGATCGACGCGACTGATGGAACGACGATGAGCCGGCTGAACGGAGATGAAATGATAAATTAGCGAATGAAACAGCCAAGTATAATAGAATGGCCGATTAAATATAGAGCGTTTTAAACCGATTAACAGATAACTGGAAATTAGATCGTCCATTAACGCGGTTCGTCCATGTTCGGGTTGCATCGTTCGAGAATCAGTCCGAGAATTAGTTCGAGAATTAGTCCGAATACCCTGCGATCGATCGTTTTTTTCCCCCCCGAAATCTCGCATTCGATCGGTTTCGATTCGCCTTTCGCGCGATCCGAATTTAAGTTTTACGAATGTGAATACGAGCGAGCCGTACGTACGCGTACCACTGACTATCGCACGATCGCTGTGGCAAAACGCTAGCGTACAATTACCGCTATTTGCCGTTAGTTAAAAGATATTGTAAACGTTATTGCTGGTGCGTGGAAACTCGCTACTTCGCGCAGCTAGTGAAACTGTTCGATATTTATAGTTCGTCGACAAATACCGCATACCTATCGTCGAGATTCTACGCAAGCACTGCGAGCGTTACAAACCCCGTCTATGTCGTGCAATTGTCGTTTCGAATAGCCGCTGCTCGAATTCTCGCGCAGCGAATTACATTCGAAAAAATATTATTTACCTGGAAATCGAACGTGTAGATTTTTTTCAAAATTCAAACGATCGCCGCAGCAGTTAAATTGGCTGAGTTCCATTCTCTTTGGAAACTTTGAGACCTGCGAATAACCCGTCTCTAAATGTCTATAATAACTTTGAAATTCTTAAATTCCAATTAATTAGTAAAAACTGGAACGAGCAAAATTCCCTCGACCTCGTAATCCGAATGAAAGTACAAATTCAGCGTGGAATTCGAAGGGATAGATGAAAGAGGGATTCGATGGTAGAGGAAATCGGTCGAACGGTTTGTAACACGAGACATTAATAAAGTTGGTAGAGCCGCGGAAAGCGGATGAAAATGGAAATTTGCCGATTTTAATATCGGTGAATGCATCGGGATGAGAGAAGAAAGATCAAAAGGTTGACTGTTGATTAATTTGAGCGGCACGCGAGCCCCGAGCCCCGAGCTCCGAGCCGCGAACCTCGAGCGTCGCGATGCTCGCGTGCGCCGAAGCTACTGCGATCGAGCGAGCGTCGCAACCTCGGTTAATAACCCGTCGTATAATATTACGTACACTGGTGAACGATTCGGGAAGGGAGTTTCGCTAACCGGGGCATCGGCCCACCATCCTGCGAATATAAACTAATTAGCCTTTCGGGACGTCGAGGGGCATGCCCCTCGACGCCCCATCGGATTTCAAATCGTCGATTTTACAGCTAGCTGCTGTTACGTTCGAACCGTTTGTAAACCAGCGGCGCGCAATTTGGGACAGCGATTGCGATCGAAATCTGCCCTCTCGAGAATCCTACGGAAAGAGTGTTTCTTTTCCAGTGGTTGGTTTGGCCGATCCGAGTTTCGGCGCGCGTTGTCTCGATGCCGTTCGAACGTGCGGCGAGCGAACAGCCGTCAGTTTGCTCTGTACACTCGAGGCCTGAACTTAAAGGCTTAACGACCTGTTTGCCGTTGCAGTTTGGCTGAAACGAATCTTCGGTGTTCGCCGAAGCTAAACCAGCGAATATTCGAACAGCCTGGCTCGGAACGGTCGCTGAATTTCTGCCGAAAAGTTAATCAACGCGGGACATCGGCAGTAATAAACGCATGAAAAAGCATGCGCCGATGTTGGAGGGAAGAACGGCAACGGCAACCTTGTTGTCAAACGAATGTAATGAACGGGCAAATACGCGTTTGTTTGCAAGTACCCTACGGCGAGCAAATAACGTTACGCGAAATACGCGGTCCCGACTCATCCTGTGTCATCCTTTTATACACACGTGTGAAAAATTTCGCGGAAATTCGCACTGGCGACGCTGAATCGGTGCGCGCAAAAAACCTGGCTGACTCCTGTTAATAAATTTCTTTCTTACAAAATTTTCCCTGTGGGCAGCGCTATCCAGCCGCCCGTGTTTCCATCTTCTCGCCAGGAATTCAGCAACAGAGTTTGCGAAAAGTTACGGGCGCCGGCTGGAGAGAACGCCGAGACCGGTTTTTCTAAAATAAAACGATCCTGCGAACTAGATGCGACGACGAACGGCCCCCGGTCAGTCGTCGATCGCTCTTTCCCGAAACTCGAGTCGATTCTGCCTATACGTGCGAGTATATCAACGCGCGCCTTGCAACGCGCGCCTTGCAACGCGCCCCGTGCCGTTTTTCTCCTATTCAGCTTGCTCGTTTCTCAAAGAGAATATCTAATACCAAGGTGGCCTTCGCTATACGCGTCTGTGCGATTCCCGCGATGGAAAAAAACGTCGCGCTGTTCAACAAACCAGCGTCCAAGCAACGATAATATATATATATATATACAACGTTGCATAAATCAACGAATATTCGCTCGCTTGCGTATACGCGAGGATAGAAACTTGTAAAAAAGATCCACTGTCGAGAGATGGAAAAATGCGTACTCGTGCAAAGATCAGCGGGAAACGAAACGAAACGAAACGAAACGGAACGAAACGAAACGATTTTCGACTCGTAACCGAGCGTTATAGTTGTAAGAAAGTAAGGAAACGGCGCGCAAACAACCGACGCGAAACCATCGTGATGCAAAAGCATTTCGCGACAGGGAGCAGGGGTCTCGCCGTAGCGAAAAAGCAGCAGCCAGCCCGCTATCTTTTCGCCGAATGGTGGGTGTGCGTGGTGTATCGATATATCGAGGCAGCGTCGCTGGAACGGCGCACTTCCGGTGACCCGCTGGTGGCAGAGAGCCAACGATAAGGGCCGCCACCTATCGACCGTAAGAGCCTCCTTTTGTATTAACGACGCTGTTCCGACTGTAATAGAGAGCCTCTGTACTCCGGGCCAACGTCGCCAGGTTATTAAATCCCGGGATATAAATTAGTTAATATTTTCCACGCGCCGCTAGCTCGCACTCTTTTCTTCGCCAGCGAAATGGATTTTCCGCTAAACTTAAATTGCTTCGTGATCGCCGGATGTGAAAGTTTTTTCGAGTCCGTCGATAAAGAGCTTTCGCGTACAACCGACCTGATCAACGTACCATCGACACGCGACAACTGCCAACAATTTACGATGGTTAATCGTATGCTACCGGCTATCACAGAATTACCTTTTTTCCTCGATACTTTTCTTCTTCTTTCTTTTCTTCCGCCGTATTTGCGTTAATCTCGATGGTTGATCGTTTTACGTCATCGTAAACGCAAGGGACACGCTGAATAAAGTTTCTGGAAAATCATTACTCCGCGGATCCTTTTCATCGAGTGTTCCAAGATAGTCGTTAGTGGAATTTTCGACCTCGTTTAAGACCCTTCAACGCGCTGAAATCTGTTCGCCAACTTTACTCGGAATTCAATGCTTTTCAATTACAAAGATTTTCCGGTTAACCGTTCCTTAATTAAACGTGTAACCATACCGAAACGTTTAAATTACCTTTTGAACCTGGTATACAGGTCAAAGCTGCTCCTCCAGTTTACTCTGCTTTTTTCTTTTTTCAGATCGTCCCTTTCAATTTCGCTGCGCGGAACGTCGAGAAAGGAACTCGAATACGAACGACACGAATAATTTGATAGAAAATCTTCGTCGAACCAAATTCGAACGAAATTCGGGCCGAACGAATTATCGCTTCGATTCGGAGCCAACATGCTTGTCCTTAAATTGGCCGTCCTCCTCGGCAGGATACCTATGGAATCGTAAATACGAGACCGACGGGTGTAGGAAAATCTGCGTAACCCCCGGTAGTACGGTAATACCGTCTGCTATAATCGACGTTGGCCTGCTTACGTCAATCTGCTCGTGGCAGGTGTCGGACGATAGAGGCTCTACGCGACATCAACCTTGTCGTTATAATCCGTACAAGCTTGGTCTCGTGTAACGATAACGTTAGTCGTGTAATAGATACTTTCGATGTCGGCGTCGAAATTATTTCCCGATATATTTCCTGCGAAATTGCTTCGTAATTTCGTAGTAACACACCGACTGGCTATGTGCCACGTCACCGACTCGCCTACACCTCGCTATCTCCCTTAACGACAATTTTATTGAACCGAGCGATCGACCCGGCTCGCTCGGTAAATACCTTCGCTCCTCTGGACACACCGGCCATAATTGACCCAGTTCGATATCCTTGTAAACTGACGCCAGGCCTTCGGTTTCTTCAGGCCTCGTAAAAGATGAATCTCTCGAACGGTATCGTTCGCGTTGTTCCCTTTCCGTTGAATTCGTTTTTCTAGCGAGGGGCCCTGAATCTCTAAACCACGAGAAACCTATTCACTTTCAGACAACGTTTAAAGACGAAAGAACGTAAAGAGCAGGGCTCGGCCCTTCTCGCATCTGCGTATCTTTCGGGGAATCGATCGCAATGGCGGATTTTCTCCTTTGTCGGATACGATTCGAATTAGTCGAATAAGCTGGCAAGCGCTCGAGCGAACAAGTATCGCGGCAGGCTCGCCGATGCGTTACAAAGCACCCTTGTGGCGACTACTAAACGATTTAAGGAACGTACTCTTTCATCCTCCATTGGCGTTGCGACTCGACGTTTTCGTATCCTAAACTATCGGTCCGTTCCTTTTTCTTTCTTTTTCTCTTTTTTTTTCTTCTTTTTTTTTTCTTTCTTTTTTCTTTTTTTCTTCTTCGAGATCCGTCTCATCTCCTTCTTCCGACGAATATTAGCGCTCCTACGAACGCACAAACCGTATCTTTGCGCATTTAACATGTAATATGCGTACTCGCGTTTTGTTTCCTTCGTGAAAAAACTTGCGACCATATTACGCTGAGATATTCGACAATGTTCATTCGCAAGCGATAAAATTCTGCCATCGTTCGCGATCGGCGCTGTTCTACTACGAAATGTCAAACTGCGGTGTCTTTATCGCGTACCCGCGTACACGGGAGAAGAAAAGAGATCGCAAAGGCTACAAAGTTTAATCGTTCTCGATAAAGCTTAACTTTCTCAGCGGAGAACGGCCATTCGGAATTCGAGTGGCGTGTACGTTGTGCTCGGAGTGTTAACGAGTCCGATCGTCATCGCAAATAAGCAACTAGCGGTCCGAAAAATCTCGGCACGGTCAAGGACTTAAGAAGCTGTTCGCGGAAGATGGACGGCGCCGCCCGCCACTCCTCGGCTGGAAATTACAGGTGACTTAGCGCGGTCGTCTTTCCGCTTCGTCGCTTCGTTCTCCGCAACGGTTTCTCTGCCCTCGCTTCTCTCAACAGACAGAAAGAGGAGGGCGCGGGCGCATCGTAGCGGCGTAGACCGACCTGGAATCCGAGCGAAGAGAGAGAGAGAGAGAGAGAGAGAGAGAGAGGCGTCGCTCGTCGAAAAAATCGTCGGAATTTCTGTTTCGCCGGTACGTTTCTACCGCCCCCGCTGTATTTCGAAACGGAAGAGCGGCGCGATTCCGTCTGTCAGCTCTCTTCCTGCACGCTTCGTTGTGCACCGTGGCGCGTAACTAGACACTGGGAACGAGAATTATGAAAATTTGGTCGAGCAGTTGCGCCAACTCTTCTCGTTTCTCGCCATTGAAATTGCAGGTGTCAAGTCGCGCGATCGATACAACCCCCGTTAAAGGATCGAAAAGATGTTCGTTCGCGATTCTACGCAAAGTCGTTTCCTATTTAGCGTGAAAGTTCCAATTGTTTCTCTCGTCTAGTTAGCGCGCAAACTTCTTCTCCTTTCCTTTCGCTTGTTAGAAGCGAAATAGTTCAGAGATCCTCGCAGCATTTCGAACATCCCGACGACTGTCTTCGCGCCCCATTGTCTTTGTCTCATTGTCTTCGAAACATTAATTTATTCGTTCGCTCTGTTCTCTCTCTACCCGTTCGCTTGCTCGCCCATCCGCCCGCTACTCGTTCCTTCGTTTAATAGCTTTCTTTTCCGCGACCGCACGTTCATTTCGCCGTTCGCCAAAGATACGGGAATTTTTAAAAAGTCGCTTTCTACGCCTTCTACGCTTTCTACGCTTTCTACGCTTTGTACGCTTTGTACGCGAACAGGGGCTGCAAGATCGTGGAACGGCAGGCTTGCTTCCACGCGGCAACTGCAATTTAAGGAAACGTATCGTCGGTGGTTAGCTCGACTTCGTAAATAAATCTTTGCCGGACAGAGCTAAATACAATATTCGGCCCGATTGCCCCTGCTCCTTCACCTCCGGTGATTTATGTGAAACCGTGGCCGCTAGCGTGCTCGAACCTCCGTTTTCCCGTTCTATACTCCCCCTTTGGGACCGGTCATTTTGTAGCGATTGTTTCTCAAGATTTTATCCGTAATTATCCTCGCTGGATTCGCGAAAATGAACAGCCGTTGCTTGCGGTCTTTTCGACGAATGGTCCCTCGGGGAGACAAAAGCAAGAAGAAAGGGAAAACATCCAAGTGGGTGAAAATTCGTTTGCTCTGTACCGCGAGCGTTTGTTTGACAAAGAAACTGCTGATCACGGTTTGCGGTGTTAAAAATTGCAAGGATGGCGCGCGAATATAGATATCGTCGGTACGGGCGTTCTCGAGGGACGCCGTCAGCATCGCGAAATTAAATCGAATAAGAGATTCTTTGTCCGATTATTCAAGCATTCCAGGTCCGCGCGACAGCTTTCCGACGGTGTCCAGAGCACGTAGGCAGCGCGAATCGGTTCCTTTGTTCTGCCGCTGGTCGCGATAAAACGCAGCGTCTTTTTGCAGCGAGGTAATTTTTGCGTCGGCACGAGTTCCGAACGTTGCGAAAAGAACGGGCGCACGGGGCACGCGGACGTTCGCGAGTAGGAAGATATTATTGGTCGACGATCGAACAGAGGTGGCGCGGGGCAGTTTCGCGGACGTGGTCGACGGACCGTGGACAATTGCGAGCGCGGAATACGAGCGGAAGACGGAGAAAGCCCGCCTCGAACACCGACACCGTGATCGTTTACGGTGTGCTAGGCAACGCTGTGCATCAAACTTGTAAATTTTCGAATAAATTTTCTTCCGCTTACGTTCTCGCGTAGATCCGATTCTTTCGTATAGAGCGCTTCTCGGCGCGAATCTCGAATCTGGTCGACCCGGCGGAAATTTCCATCCAAAGGAGGAACCGGCGAGCTCCGACAAAACGTCGTTTCGCTCGTCGCTTCGCTCGTCGCTTCGCTCGGCGTTTCGCTCGACGTTTCGAGCGCGCGGCGTACGATTCGCGCCACGTCTGTGCTTGATAGCCGGCTCTCGCACGAGTTGGTACACGCGCGTGCTACAGCGGTACGATGCGGTGTTGGCGTTCGTAGAGAGAAGAGAGAAGAGAGTAACGCTGTGCGTCGTAGCGTGCCTGTGCGCGACAGCAGCCCGCCGCCCTCCCGGTGATCCGTGGACGACGAGGATACGTTTCTATCGTATGTGGTACATGATGGCCTAGGTTTCGGCCGAGCCTCGGCCACGATGTAGACGGAAACGCGCACGGGAACGTAGAGCAGAACGTAGAGTGGCGTAGGAGAGGACGGAGGAGAGAAGGACGACGAGGTCGGTAGATCAGAGTGGATGAGAGTGGATGAGAGTGGATGAGAAGCGGTCGTTGGAACGGCGCTGGATGGGTAGAGGTAGGCCCGTGTCGCGCGAGTGTGCGCCGTTATACATACGCGTGTATGTCTGCGAGAGGTAGTTAGCCGACGCTTGGTGGTTGCGGCGCCGGGGTGGTGGCGGGCCGGGATCGATCCAGGGACCACGGCATCATCCTCCAACCGTCAACGACCTGCTCCACCTAACCCTCCTCGTTCCTTCTCGCTCGTCCACGTTCGCGAAACCTAGCTTCTCCCTCTCGTCCCGCTTCATCGCTCCCACCAGCCGTCCGTGCACTCGCCTTCTCCTTATGCAACTCCTCTATCACGGGCAAATAAAGCCCTGCATACCCGGCCTAAGAGTACTCCGATCCCGATCCGGAGCGGTTCCACTCTCCTGCTTCGAGTTCTCGCGTGCGTCGAGTCGTTAAGGATCGCAGACGTTTCAGACGTCGTCGTCGTCGTCGCCGCCGCCGCCGCCGCCGCCGCCGCCGCCGCCGCCGCGTCGTCTCGATCGGAGATGCACTCGTTGAGGATTTTTCCGTCGAGAGTTCGATCGGATTGCGGCTCTCGTAGAACGAGGTCGGATTAACAGCGATCGAAATACGCCCGAAGAATGGCGACGCGTTATCATCGGGCTGTCGACTCTTGTAATTTCGAATCTTGAGGCTCGAAGATCGTCTCCGTTCGTTCGGTCGTCGATAATATCCAGTGAATCGGTTGTGCACGGGTTAAATCGTTCGAACCACAGAAAGCAACACGATGTAAAGGCGACTAGATCGGTCGTAGGTAAACGCTGTTTCATTGACGATCGTTTTAAATAATAAATCGTCGATATTATCGTTCGCGATTCTAGAAACTAAACGCGCGTACAGAAATTACATATTCGATCAACGAATCCACGTCTTCCTATCGCTTCGCGATTTATAACGGCAACAATTTCGAGCGGGTTGCAACCTCGTTGCCGGGGATCGTGCGCGACTCTCGACAAAAAAGGTCGTGATAATTCGCTAGACCCGCGCAGGGTAAACTAGAAACGATTTTATCGAGAATCCGCCAGGGTATACGATTTATCGTCGTTCCGGCGGAACGATCTCCGCGTGAGGTCCAGCGACACCGAAGGTAAACCCGGAAACACAGTTTGTCCGTATTCTTGAAGAATCGATTCGTCTCTTTTCGTGAGATTCTCCTCGTTGCGGCGTAAGCGCGAACGCGTTCGATCGGTTACGCTGGAAACCTCTATTTTCGTTTTTTCTCTTTTCTTTTCTTTTTCTCTCTCTGGGTAGCGCATCGAGCGAAATGCGGATGCGAGTGACTTGACGGCTCGAGAGAGTGCGATCGAGGATTCCCGATGTTCTTCTCTGACGGATTGTCGATATACGTAGAACGCGACGAGGTCGGACCGCGGAAAGCCTCGACGACGATCCAACTCGATGCCCTTTTGTCTCGTGATCCAGCGAGCAAGGAACGACAAACCGAGCGAAGGAGGAGGCGTCAATCTCGACTGCAGGGGTCGGGAAACGCGTTTAACGGGAACGATTGGAAGGCCGCTTTAAGCAAGGGTGTCGGGATCGGTGTGATACGCGTGTACGAGCGCGCGAAAGACCGATCGAAAGACTTTGCGCTCGTAACCGAGACACTGTCCGAGAATGGCCGGCCTTGGAGATACGACGCCTGTTACGTCGCTCGAGGCCCCGTTGTCTCGAATCGATTATTCAATACTTTGCGTCTGCTCCGATTGGAACGTCGAGGAACGATAAACGATGCAAGAACGATAAAAGATAGGATATATAATGAACGATAAAGGACTGGAGAGTCGTACTTTGGCGGCTTGAAAAAGACGAATACGTGGAATACGTCGATCGATTCCTAGTACGAGGATACGGATCAAGTTTCGGGCCACGTTTCGAAAGGGCGAATAAATTGGAATTAACGCGGCTCGCTATAGGGCGAGTATACGGAAACCACGGGCTGCGATAACGTAACCCGCGGGATAACGACTTCCGCCTCGACGACTCGACGTACAATTGCTCTTTATATAGTCTTCGCAGTCGAACACGATCCGCGCACAGATCGGGGCGCAGTTTAATGCGAATTCACGGACAAAGGGTGACCGCGAACGAAAAAGATGGCCACGGGATTCTTCGAGCGAGTGAGTTTCGTGAGAACGGCCGACTGCGCCCTTTCTTTCGACGTTGCTCTCTCGGTTCAGAGATAACGGCGCTCTGTGCCGCCGGACGATTAATAACCGACTCGAGATCTAGACACGAATAAGCATAAAAAGGTTGGATCTTGGTTTCGTCGTTCTTACGACGACGATATAACGCGTTGTAGGACGTTACGATGCGAAACGAAGAATCCCTTTAGGATGGAAAATGCCACGACACGGAACGAGGCGATAGCCGACGGTACTAATATAAAGCCGAAGGTACTTGACTCGAACGACGTCGAGTATCGCTCAAGGGGGATTGGTCATGAAATAAGGGAAAGAGGAGCACTCGTACAATCCTCGTCCCCCGCGCGATTAAATATCGCAGGGGTGCGTTCGATGGAGATTGTAAGGAGAGTTGCGATAAAGCGAACGGAGCGGGCTTACGTCTGTAATCTTTCGAGGTACGTTAATATCGCGACTGAACGTCGTATAACCCGTGAACTCCGGAGAAGAGGGTCGCAGTTATTAATCGGGAAGCGATAATCGCCGGCTCGACGATATCAAACGAATTAATCCACCGGCGATTCGCAAAGTCGTTCCAGACGCTCCTCGTCCATCGATTCTCTGTCGTTTTTCGATCGTTGTTCTTAATTACGCGTCTCGGGAGGGGGGGGGGGGAGAGAGAGACGAGAGCAACGCGCATCGCCGCCACCCGTCGATCGACTAGGTATCGATTCGCTTTCACGACCACCGTCAAAGGCCGGGCCGACGGCGAACAACGTTATGCCACGAGTCGAAAGAGATTCGCGTTGGTCCGCGTCTTTCCCCGCGGGCCAAGAAAGGGAAAAAGGGGGAAAAACACGAGGGATCTGTGAAAGTTTCTCGTTTTCTGGATGGACGGTCCCCGTCCGTGGGCTGTGACGCTACGCGGCGTGTCCCTTTATTTCACGATGAAACGACGGTCTCGAGGATCGGGAATCCGGTTCTCTCTCTCGGTCGGACTTGTATTTAATCGGAGGACGATCGCGAGCCGCGGAACGCTCGCTTCCGCTTCGTCGAGTATCCTTCCAGCGGCGCTCGTTCTGCCTTTTTCTTCCTATTTCTCTTGCCTTTGGTCCGGTGGCGATAAATATCGGGGCTACCGTTCGAGCTGTCGTAGTTGCTGGTGCGCGTGGAATCCGCGCTTGCTTCGCTTTAAAAATTCCGCGAGAGAAAGCAAGAGCAGTGGAAACGGAATAAAGTAAAGGATCTTTGAACGTACCAGCCTGGAGAGCAGGTCCGTATATCGGAGAAGCCAGCGAGAAGAAGTAACTTAGGCGCGGTGCAATTTTAATTTGACAACGATTAAGGTCGACGAGTCGGGGGCGCGCGCTCGAGAAGCTCGGCGAGCGTTCTCGTAAATTTTCCATAGTCAACGGAGGCCGGCTGTATAGTCGCACGGAGATGAGGCTTGCTAAGAGCAACGGCAGGGTGTACGAGTACGGCTTGTCTATTCCTTAAATGCCTGCGTTACGTGGCGTAACGCGTCACTCGATAAGCCACGATAATCGTCGCTGTGTTCAAAGTCTGGAAAGTGGGGAAAACGGGCATATATCGGTCGTTCGGCATCGTTCGAGGCTTAAAACGTTCATGGAAACGCGTAAATACCGGCCGATCGATCGACGAATCGGTCGATCGGTCGGTCGGTCGGTCGGTCGGAAAAAAACAGAAGATTAACTTTGCCTTCGGCAAATAAACGTAATAGCATCGCGCGCGTCGCGTCCTGAATAACCAATGGCTGTCGACTAAACTATATGAAATCGACGCGATTAAAACGCGTGGCGCCGAACGTTTCGACCATGCGCCGCTGCCCGTTCCGCAAAAATTAATCCTTCGACGGCCGGCCAGCCGGCCGGACGATGTAAAAACGTCAGCGATTACTGGCCGACTCGGAGATTTCTATTTAGATCGCTGCTATTCTCTGCCGGAATTCTTTCCGAATGCCGTCTGCCGATAATATTGATAATCCGAGCAGAAACGATCCGACTAAAACGAATAAAATAATTTTCGACGCGGGCTTGTCGGCTAACTTTAGCGATCGGACCGCTGCTAGCGCGTTCTTTTCCTTCTTTATCGTTCCCCTTGCGTTCTCTTCCTTCCTCTAATTGCAGCGCGCCCACGCTTTATATTCCTCGTCTGCACGCTGGATGCCCTGTGTGTTTATTAAAAATTTCATTTCGCTCGTAGAGATATCGCGGCCTTGAGCGTGCCGTGCGAAACGAGGCTGCCTCGCCGATCGTGGCGATCATTTTTACCTGCGTTATTAAAGACGTTCTCTCGTCGAATATCACCGTCGGGCTCGGCTGTATAAATTTCCTTCGGTGCTCGCAGTACATGGTCCGCTCGACGTCTAACCAACCACTCGTCCGTCGAACGATAACGAGGATAAAACGAATATTCTAAGCTAATATGTATCACTTGCAAGGCATTGCGCGAGATATCCGGCTCTTAATCCCCGACTGGAAAGTAAACTACTCGTTACGTAACGGTCGGGCCGAGGTTGATTCAACCGCGGCGAAAAAATAAAACAGGCGGATTACGCACCCCGGCAAACCCCGTTCTACGGTATAACGCTGTATGCGTTAAAAGGGTTAATTACGACGCAGCACGTTAGAACGCTAGGATTTTCTTCGTTTATCGATTAGGAGGTCCGCCTTCCTTGGAACGATATCCAGTCGACGGACGCCGACGCGAAACTCGTGAAATTGCAAAGTTGCCTGAT
This sequence comes from Bombus pyrosoma, assembly GCF_014825855.1. Lineage (NCBI taxonomy): Eukaryota > Metazoa > Arthropoda > Insecta > Hymenoptera > Apidae > Bombus > Bombus pyrosoma. Next base: position 19,566,495 of record NC_057776.1, on the reverse strand, counting down.
TACTCGGTCTCGCGAGTAACCTGGCTACGATAAAAGCGGCGTTTTATTCGTTTCCGCTTGGCCAAGATTTTTCATTACGAAAAAGGTCGGTCGACGGAAGAACACGGTTGCCGATACGCGCGCATCTCTCGCGGTGAGCTAGTTTCAGGTTGCTCGTTCTCGATACGAGTCGAGGAATCGGTAAGGAAACGCGTTGTGCGTCGAATAGCTGGCTACGGGACGTGTCGGTATAACGTGCGCCGCGAACGGACCCGGCGAACGATTGCTCGGACGCGATCGCAACGCGAACGAGCGTATAACGGGTGAAAGGGGTTAGGTCGGGGGGAGGGGGGAGGGGCTGAATGACAACGGTAATTCACCGTGAGAAGATCCTGCTGCCGCGATCCGAGCATCGTGCGCTCTATTTACGTTGCAGCTTTACTCGGTGTCGGTGTATTAACGATGCATTTACGCATCGCGACTCGATAAAAGGTTAACGTTACGCGCCAAGTAACAGCGAGCGCGTGCCGTGGTCGACAGCTGCGTTCGATCGGACGATAAAAAGCAACGGCCTGCCTCGCGAACCGACGCGTCCAAGCCTCTCTATCTACCATCACGGTGAAAGGAGCATCTTGGGGAACCTCTTCGTCCGGAAGGTAACAAGAGCCGCGTGCCAAGCACGAACAGTATGGCGCACGTGGTTAAACGACTAGCTGCTCGACTCGGTTCAAGAATTTTACCTTCTTTCCGTAGCGAGCAAAAGGATCGACGTCCCCTCTACTGTCGACGATCGTCCTCGACGGGGTACCTCGAAACTACCTTTTTTTCTTTTTCTTTTTTTTCCTCTTTTTACTTCTTTTCTTTTTTCCCTATCCTCGGATCGAATGGCAAGCATCGAGCGGGAGTAAAGGAACCGCGATCGACTTTGCCCGACGGTACGTCGAGGAAAAAGCAGAAGCGATCGGCCAGGATGTTGGCGTACGGCTGATCGAGAAGTGGCGCGAGTTCGAACCGACGCTCGGATCCCGCGAGATTCTCGAACGAGATCGAAACCTTTCTCCGCTGGTTAGGAGAAATTCGCCCTCGAATCTCGACTTAACTCGGCCTCGTCGTAAGAGTAGTCCTCGGCATTTGATCTAATAACGGCAAATAACGCGAATACGTCCCAAGTCTCTGCCGAAGATATAATTATAGCCAGTTGGGCTTTTACCGACGTCGGAGTCGTAAATACGACTGTACGTTGCAGCCGTGTCGTAAATTGGCGCAACAATGTGTCGTGGAAAGGAACGATTAAGCGGGTCGGGGCAACGCGCGAGGAGAAGGAAAGCGAGATGACGCAAGGAACTGCAAATTTTACGAGATATGAAATTTTGTTCGAGGCTGTGACATCTCGGAAAATCGTCTTAGGCAGGAGGTAACGCGATTACGCGAATCGAGGATCTTGAGTATAACATCCGAGGCTGTAATCCATCGCGGAATCGCTCGTGCAGACCTTAACGCCTTCCTGGATCTCTGCTAGGGATTCCTAGGCTGTGATTAATTCGTCAAGGGGGAGAGGGGAGGAGGGGAAGGAGGCGTGACAAGTTGCGCCAGAGCCATGCAACGGCTTTACAAACGAGTTCCTCCGATCGTTCTCCGTGGCAACCACGTCGCGACGTTTCTTCTCTTCGTCCGTTCTGCAATTATACGCGTAAACACGGATGTCGTACCGATTAAGTGACGCGAGTAAACAATGACGCCTTCTTTCGTGCTTCGCTCCGTTCGTCTTTTTCCTCTCCGCGTACACGCCTCCTATAACGTTGTTTCGCCCGTTTACTTCGTCTAACCGATCGAACAAACGAGAAGAAACGTGCGTCGACTATTCGCCTACTTTCGAAAGCGTGGCTTTCGACAACGTTACAACGGACCAGGATGCGGTGGTCGTCGCCGAACCATCCAAAAACTGTCGCAACAGATTAGACGTTATACGGAATCTCGTTCTTTCCTTTCTTTGTACCTCTTCCTCCCGTTGTACCTTCCATGAAATATCCCCTCCGTGGTCCCTTTAACGTTTTACATTCGTCAGCACCTCCTCTTTCCGCCTCCACTCTTTCCTCTCTCGCGTTTCACCTTCTCCAAATCACAATTTATTCTTCCGACCTCGTGCCCCGTCTTGAAACGTTTCCCGCTGCGCGAATTCATCTCGTACCGATGTCCTCTGCTCTCCGTCTTGCCTGTTCTTCCTTCGTCTGCGCGCGGACCGTTCACCGCGGCGAACGGGCCCTTCTCCGCGTGGCCATCAGCGGGAAACGGTTGGCCCGGTCGCGATTTACGATTACTCCGCGCGCATCTCCGGCGCCGACCAACCGTCTTCGTTTTCGAACGTGACCGCACTACGACGGCAGAATTTGGAATTTCCAGCCGCTTTAAAAATTTCACCTTAATTGCTGGCCGGTTGAGGGCCGCGAGCGCGATCCAGTTACATCACGTACCGCTCTAACGACTGTCCGCCCGGTACGCGTTTATTACCTCCTCCTCCTCCCCCTCTTCCCCCTTCTCACGAGCAAATCGGACGGCCGTGCGACGAATTACGACTGCCAATAAGATTTACCCTAGTTGCTCGGCGATCGTCTCGGTTCTTGTTTGCCGCGTTCCCAACGCTTTCGACGATCCGTCATCTTTCGAATGGAATTCGGTGGAAATTGATGTCGAAACTTGCGAGATACGAGTATTCTACATCAGCCGCGTATAATCCTAACCAACCCGGGTAATCCGTAATGTGATTTATCGAAACAAAAATACGATCTGCAACGGTGGATTTCAAGGAACGGCGATGTAATTAATCGAGTACGTCTTCTCTAGTTTAAAGGACGGCGATCGGTGTTTCTTTCGCGTTTCTCGATGCCTTATCTGTTAGCACGTCCGTCCGGCGAACGCGCGCTCCTACGCGATCGCTACTAGTAAGATGTTTGTCCGTCTCGGGTAAGAAATCTCGAGCCAAGTTACTGGAGGGAGCCGTGTGGTCGATGAAAAGCCGACCGAAGAGCTTGCGCAAAATTAAACGACGCCTGTAGAGCTTCGAAGGCAGCGTGAAACTCGCCGGAGTATGCCCTTTAGCCTAAAGACGAGGTCGACGAGCTACGGGGTTCGTCGAATCCGGACCTGCTGCCCTGCAAACTGGGGAAAAACGAGAATCTGCCCGTTAATTTACGCGGCTTCGTTAGGACCGGTGCTATCGTCGTTCGTAAGGAAATCGGACGTTCGTTTATTATCGTTGTCGGATAATTATCGGCCGAATCAACGAGTCGGATTACCTGTCGGGGAAATTCGACGACCGTGAAACGATATTCAATTTCGGGCGAGTAGTCGGCGACCGGGAGCGAAAGCGAGTCGGGAGAATCGCAAAGATCGATACTGCGAAGTTGCGTTCGAGTGCACCCGGAAACAGCTGATCGACGTAGATGCGATTCGCGCGACATCCCCGCCAGTTGGTCCTTCTCGATGCGATCTACAGATAGCTATAAAATATTTAAATCCAACCCGTTGCATTAATCTTTCCGCAATCTGCAATATCGCGAATAAAAGCTGCGGAGGCCCTGGACAGATTGGCGTGCGAGAACGATATAAAAAGGAAAAAAAAGAGAGAGAGAGAGAGAACGTATTCAGCGCGTGGTGTAGTCGCAGCGTCGGACGCCACTTATCTGTGGCTCCGTCGGGGCTCAAACATATTTTTCCCCGTCCCTCTGTCGCGTCGGATAATATCGGTAAATGATAAATTTTTCCGGCGGTAACGATCTCGTCGATCGTTCCTCCGCCTCGGCCGATTGCCTCTCGCGCTTCGTGCGTTTCATCTCGTTTCGTTCGTCGCTGATTCTTTCGCGGGCGCCGCCCGCTTTGACAACGTATAACGTAAATATCTTCGTTTATAGCGGCGCCCGCAGCTCTTTCTCGTTAAAACAAGACCGAAATACGTGGCGGTTGCACGTTACCGCCGCTCGTACGCCTGTTTCTTTCCCTTCCTCGTAAATTATCCCGAAATTTTCCCGGTCCTACCTTCTACGAAACCCTTTCGGTCGACGCTAAACTTACGAGAATTCGTTTCGATCGGTTCAATTTCGCGATACGCTTTACGACGGAACGAAACCGACAGCCGGACCAAAATTCGACGCTTGACTTTGCACGACTTTCCATCGACCCGTTCTCCTTAACCTCTGTCGCGTTTCAAAGGCCCGAGCGAAGAAGCCGATACGTCTTCTTACCGTACTTTTACGTACTTTACTCGCTGCACTCGTTTCGAAAAAATGGTTCGTATAAGTTACGCCGCTCGGCGTGAAGAAGGTTGCGAGTGCAAGTTGCACGGACATTTACATATCGCGCCCGTTGCTTTAGGAAAGCTGAAAAAAACGGTATCGATTCGACACAGTTAACGTTAGTTGGAGTTTATTTACGGCGGAAACGGTACTTGTCGGTGAAAGCGGTGAAAAGCTATGACACGTATCTATATATGTACGTATATCGACACGAGTATACGCGTGGTCCTACGCGTTTTCGTTTATACGGAAAAGGCGATAGAACGTTTTCGTTTGTTTGCTCGGCGTTGCGAATCAACGCGACGAACGGACGGACGGACGGACGGACGGACGGACGAAAGCGAATCGACCAACGGAACGGTCGTTCGTTACCCGAAATACTCAATTTCGATCGCTTTCATTCGGCGCGCAATAAAAAATGTCGACGGCAATGCATGCAAAAATATTAATGACGGTGGTGTATTCGCAGGCGCGTGTAAACAAGGCACGTGTATCGATGGCGCTTCGTCGACGAAAGCCATTGGCCGGGAGTGATAGAGTGGTAACATGAAATCGCAGTAGAAACGGTTGACCTGACGCGTCAATCACGTTGCACGCGATAAGCATCGTGTCAAAGGGATGACCCCGCTGAGGTGATCCTTGCATCCAGCTAGATCGATTCCCGTATTATCGAGAATGACGACGATGACGATAATTCTGGTGTGCACGTCGACATCAACGATCACCGGTATCATTGATTTCACGCTTACCCGCCGCCCTCGTTCGACCGTGTTAATTTTACCATGACGAATCGTCTTGCAATTATGTCGCGTTCCCGTTCGACGATACGTTCGCTCGTTCAACGCTCCATTATTTCGTTAAATTTCGTTTCTATCGCGCGCGAAGCTCCCGCTGGTGATTTCCTAAGCGTGAATTAACAAGCGGCTGTTGTATCGCGTAGCCGAACGAGGATACGTCGGGTAACGAGAGTTATCGAAGCAAATTTCACCGAGAATTTTATCCAGCGCGTACAGTTTCCAATTGCGCGGCCTGAAAGTTGCGTGAAACGGTATACTCCTAGGTTTTCCAACGCGGTCCGTTACGATACGGCGACCAACGCGGATTATTCGCTCGCGCGATACACATCTGCCTCGAATTAAACAACTTTGTCGAGGTTAACGGGATACGAGGATACGCGATTCAAAATTTATACGATGAACGTCAATTGGAGAATTTTAGTAAACCCGAGTTGCGACCAATATAGCGACTCGCCCTTCGATAGGCATTTTTTTCCGCATCATGTCCGTATTTTAAAAGCAACTCGCGACTCGAGAGAAATCGTTTAAAGATTTCACCCAGCTTTTGTTCGCCCGATACCAACGAACAAGCAAAATGACTCGTTGGTCGATTCTTACGCCGTGGCGAACTTTTTCGAACGTCGAATGCGTCGCGATCGAACGCGCCATTTGTCTTTAAACTACGAAGGAGTTTGTGCCCGGCCGAGACAAACGTTACGCCGGAGCGTTACCTTCGAAACGAAAAATTAAACGAGCAAAAAGAACGTTTGCCTCTCTTTCCTGTTCGACGATCGACCGTAAGATCTCGCTTCATCTACGCGTTTTCGAATATTCGAATTACGAGAAAATAAAACGCGCCGCAAAAGGCTGCTGGTAATCGCATTTTGTTGCTACTCGAATCACGCGTATACGAAACTCCATCGAGCTCTCGAATTTAACACTATTTGGTCGAATCGTATTAGTGGAAACGTTAACGAATAATAATTACGGTGTATCAGCTGCAACGTTTCAAAGTCGAAGAAGAGTTTCGAGCGGACTGGATGTTACGTTGGCGATAGATGGTCGGTCGTAAATTGGCGCGGTGGAAACCGAAGCTAGATACAAATTACACGGGATTAGCGAAAATCTGGCTTAGAGTTTCGCGGCCGAAACGCGAGAATAATAGGAAGAAGATGACGGTCTGGCCGGGGCACGAAAGAGGCTGGAACCGTTGCCAGCGACAGCCGCGTATATTCCACCGTGTGCGCGTCATTCGCAGCGTTAACATAACGCGCGTCGCACGGCCGCGGTCATGGCGGTAAAATTTGCTAGTCGGAATCGTGGTGTCGCGGTGCCTTCCAAGCGATCGTAAATCGAACTGCGACTCCCGACTCGGCTCCGGCTCCGGCCATCGTTCTCCAACCGTGTACAACAGTCGCCATGTATTTTGCATTCTGACATCGCGTCGTCCCGCTTTTCCCCCGCCCACTACCAAACGCACGCTGACGGATCGCTCGAAGTTGGTCTCGAGATCGATGGAAATTTCAAATTGCTAAAGTATTTTAGCCGAGCCGAGCGACGTGTCTTGTCTCGAAACGTATCGGAGCGTTATCAGCTGACCATGGACTCGTCCGGCGCCGTGCGATCGGGAGGTCTCGTCGGTCTCGTTCGACATCGTACTCGTGTACCTTACGCCAAGTAGCACGAAAATTTCGAGTATCGGCCATCGGATTTAAACGCAATTCCGTTTTATCGCTCGTCGTTGATTTTATCGTACGAGCACGCGAAGCATGTTTGGATCGTTGCGTTTATTACGTTTAAAAGAAACGTATAAACGCGACTCGGTATTACTCGGTATAATCGGTCGGAATTGCAGACAAAAAAAAACACTTTCGCTGGCACGATCGCCTACGTTCTGCGAACTGAAACTGAAAGAAGAATCAATCGATAAGAACATTACAAAGGCATTAGTTCCAGCCAGCGACCGTTCGTTCCAAAGTTAATCATACCGCTCCGCAGAGCGGAACGTTGTTTCTTACATTGGGTCGGCCGAGGGGACCATCGGTACGGTCGGAGACGACGGGGATCGGCGGGTTGGGTCTTGCGTTCCGAAGGGTGGCCACGTGCGCACGGCACAGGGCTTCAACAGCTAAACGCTTGCGACTGACAGCCTTATATTTTCTGTCGGTCCGCAGGCCGCGCCATCGTAATCATCGGTAGCGCGTGCCGAGTGTTGCCGCGGTTTCCATGGCCGTGGAAATCGTATCGTTGCGGTTCGTTGAACCCTCGCTTCGCTTCGCGACCGCGATACCACTCGTCCGTTGTAATTTGCTAAATATACGGTCGAACGCCTAATGCGGTGAAAAAAAAAGCCGACCGGCGTCTTCTTTATCCTCGAAGAGCCGAATCACCGGCAGGTTTCTCCTGCGGTGTAAGGGAAATTTCGCTTCTAGCTCGGAGAACCTCGGCGGATTACGGGCAACGGCGAAGGGGCACGCATTTATTTTGCAAGCGGTCGAGCGTGCGACGTTTCGACGACTTTTTGGTCAACCGTTTGTTAAACTGCGGCGAGCCGGTTCCTCTCACCTGATACGATGATAAAGTGGAAACGATACGCGCGTGGTTGCACCGACAGCATCGCGTCGTAATCAAAAGCCAAACGATAACGCAATAGTGTTGTTCGAGGTAAAAAGTATTCAAAGACGCGAAAGATGGCGAAGAAACGCGTGGTAAATAGCGATCGTTTCGCAATCTCTCGTAACGAGAAAGCCCCTCCGCGCTCTCCGAAAGATCAACGAAATTCGTTTCGGTCCGGCTGAAAGAAGAAAGAAGAAAGCTCGACTGCGGTCGACCCGCGCGCGTCGTTCGCCGCGTCGCGCCACGCCGCACCTGAACGCAACCTGATACAAGGGACGCAAGAGCGTCTGCGGTTTGCCGCGATCGTAAGGATTCTTACCACCGCAACTACCGCATATCGCTTAGCAGGCATTTCACCGCCGCTCTATTTACCAGTTTCTACGTAATTTCGGACTCTGGTTGAAGGCAGGCTCGCGTCGAACCGAGCGTCGTTCGCGAAAACGACGAAACGCTCTCTCCAAGGCAGCTGTGCAACACGTTTGCCAATAACGTTTAGGAAAGTCGGCGCATCTCGGACAAACAACGCGTCACGAATAAACGGATAGACGGAGTTAAAAGGTGAGACAAGCGGAACTTGCATTTGCGCGAATTCTCGAAATGGAACGCGATTCCGTCGATTTTCCGCTGAATCGATAAAGTTCCGTTTGTTCTTCGCCCTGGAAAGCGTATCGGCGAGTACGGCGACGATAAGTAGGCGGCGGCGCGCAGCGTCGGATCGCGAGTATGATTGATCGAAGATTGAAATATTTGCGGATACGTGGCACGGTAAATACCAGGTCGGTTGGCAGAATCAACGATACCCGAGTGGGGGAGCCCTAGCGGTGCCATATGGTACTGGCTTGTATTTCGTACAATAGGTACTCGTATTTAGCGAAATCTCGCGCACCACCCAGCCGCGACTACGTTCCATTTGTAGCGGCAACAACCAGAATTTCGAACCACCGGCCTCTGCAAATTTCAACCACGTCCAACCCGACGCGATACAGAAGATTCATAAATTTCACCAGATTTTCTAATCTCGTCGCCCTTGTATAACGATATTGCTTTAAAAAGAACGGCTTATTTCGTTGCTCCGATCGCGATCGACGATACGTACACGGACGCACGGTGGGCCAGGACCAGGGAACCAGAGTGCGACGGACAAGAGCGGGTTCTCGATGCGCGTCACCGTATATCGTACCTCTCCTATCGATGTGCACGTTTTCCGTTTTAAATTAATTACGCCGAGTCAATGAAGCGACGACGTCTCAAAGACGAGGGCACGCGATCCCATGGATTTCCGCGAACTGCTCTTCGATACGACCATCGAAATCGTAGCCGAACCCGCGATCGTTCCCATATACCGATCAATTCTTTGCGATTGAAACGTGTAACACGCGCAAAGTCTCGACTATTCGCGTCTCGAACTTTCCAACCTGCATAGTCGTTAATCGTGCGTTCTATAACCAACGTTTAATTACCCTGAACTACAGCGTTCAAAGTTCGCCCTAACCTGGAACAGCTCTAAACAAATTCTCGTCACGCTGCACGATCTATCGGGCAGTCTCTCGCCGGCAAACGCTACGCGTTAGACGTTCCAAGATACCGTTGTTCCTTATTGTCGTACTCTGCCCGTTCCAGCTATGCTTTCGAGACTACTTTTACCGCTGAAAAGGAATCCTCTGTGCCGAATAAAGCGAATTCGCCCGCTGTAAATTTCGCTAAGCGATATCGACGATAGGCGCTCGTACGACTGGTGACTGGAACGACCGAGTCGCGCAAACAGCCATGAGGAAACGCGTCGAAGCTCGGAAAGAAAACGGCGACGCGCGACAAGACGCTCGATCGCCGAGTCGATGAATCAAGACGCCGCTTCGCAGACGCGCTATCCACGTGCCGATTCGCCCAACGACATCGTCCGGTCAGGCTAATCGTTCGTGCTAATTATCGCGTGGCTCGCGTCGTCGGCCGAAGGAGAACGAACGCTGGCGAGAGACGGGGAAGGCGCGTGCTGCGAATGGAGAGAGCAAACAGAAGCGGATAATTTATTCGGTAAGCCCGGCGGGTTAGCACCGTCGGGTTAGCGCCGCGATAATAACGCTACGCGACATCGCCGAGATCGATTCTACCGCGTTTCTCTATTCAAACATTTACGATTTTATGATTGAATTTGGTGGTCCGCGAGGCAGCGACGTTTCGCGTGCGTTTGCACGATCACGGCGCTAACGGTCGCCACTGCGAATACGTTACTCAGGACCGTGGAATTAAATTGTCATCGATTCTGGCGTAGAACGAACGCGCTTCGTCCAGTGAAAAGTAAAAATGCAAGAAACGGAAAATGACAATTTCGCTGAGAGACGTGGAAACTCGGTACGGAGCTCGGGCTGTTCGATTCAACGATCTACAAATTTTTCAAACTTTGAACGTTACGTCGCTATGTTCCCTTAACGGAACGTTCGTCCAACCGTGTAACGAGTAATAGGTAGAATAAATAAAGCAATGGCGGTAGTTTTTCGCGTTCCACGCGACATTTGCCGACTTGCCGGAAGCTTCTCGAAGAAGTTGCGCAACGATTTCGATCGATATCATTCACGGGCTTCAGCCACGACGCGTCGTTACCTCGTGGTAGGTGTAATTCGACTCGAGAAACTCAACCGCGGTCGCAAACGTTTCTTTCCCTTCTCCGTCGACGTTGATTTCAGATAATCGCCGCCGCGTACGGTGATCCTGGTGATTCGTCGCGCGGTTGATGCGAAATTTAAACCGCGAATTTATATGTAAATTACTCGTTCAACGGGAATAAGCGTGTCTCGCGCGTCTGCACGCCGTCGCGATAGAGATCCAGCACCGATGCGGCTCGTCTTCAACCGCGACGAAACGTATAAACGCTGGAGATGGCCGAGAACGCGTTGCCACCTAATATTTCTAGCATAGTAGTTTTATTGTAGTGTTACGGTTCTCGTTGCGACGATGCAACGACGATGCAACGACGATGCAACGACGATGCATGCAGTGAATATGTCGCGTTAGAAAAACTGTTGGTCAAGTTTGTTGGTAAGTTTGAGCCGAGTGAAAGACGAACGAGGATGGAAACGCGGTTGCAACGCAACGATTAATTATCGTCGATGCTCGATGCACTTGCTCGCGCTTTATCGCCTCGTCGAACGAGATGCTACTCGTTTGTTCGCGATCCACGCGAAGAACGCTTCGTTCTCGTCTGGCTGGTTGCGATGTTGCCTCTTCCGAAGGCGAGCGTGTGTGCACGAGAGGAGAAGGAGTATCGATTTCTACGGAAATTAATTCTAGCTGCGCAAACGTGGTAAATAGGAAGGGAAGAAATTGCGGAAGATCGAGGCGCGTTCGATCTGACCCAGACCCACTTCTTTCTTACGAAATTGCTTCGTGCGAGAGCAAGAGGCTCGGTTATGTACGAAACACTTACCGATGATTTACGCCGAACGATAACTGCCCTGTTTCGATCGAAACGTAATGCCGCGTGCTTCCGAATGGAAATCAGGGTGTACACCTTATGCCGGTCGTTACAACAGTCGCTGTAACAAACGATAGTAACGGCTTCTTTAAGATACGGCTAACGGATACGGCTGCATACGGATAACGAAGCACGATAGAGGGGCGAGGGAAACGGGAGGAAGAAAAACAATCACGACGAACGGCCGTGTAATTAAAGAGAACGTAGCCGCGGCGGTCACCGTTGTTTCTTTCCGTTTATTCGCTTTCGATCGGCTCCGCGATATTCGCTCATTCGCGAACATTTCGAATAAAAGGATACTCGGCACTCGGAAACGACGCAGCATGGTAAACGAATCGTACGATTAATAACGGCGTTCGCTATTCGATAGTTGGTAACCGCTACTCTAATTAAAGTTGTGGCAAAGGGTGAGCAAAGGGTGGCGGTCTTGCTCGGAGAAGGTACGCTGTATCCGGTATCCGTGTCATGCTGCTTGTCGTCGCGCTTTAAATTACCATTTACGCAGACTTTCGTATCCGGACGGTTCGGAGAAGCGAGCAGAACCATCGGCGAAACGTCCGCGGAGACAAAAGAATTACGCTTGCTCCCCTATCCACGAATGTACCAATGGTGTATATCTTTGATACGCAGCTCGGCTGCACTCGCTCCACTCGCCGTCCGTTCTTTCATTCCCCGAGCTCTTTATGCACGGCTGGCGATCGATCGCACGACGTCGACGTCGCGCTTAACACCGTGCGCCGATTCCCTCGTTTCTCGGCACAAGACGCCAGATTATTTGCCGCGTACCGCTGTCGTTCGTCCACGCATGAAAATTCCCTGCCTCTCCTTTATCTTCTTCGTTAGCAGCACGCGTTTCATTTTCCCGTCACAGTTGCTCCGTGATTCGTGAGCTCCCTTTTTCGCCCTTTGTCGTCATCGCGTTCGTCGACCAGCGAGTTCTGGCGCGAAACGGTTGGCGGATTGCGCAGCGATGAAAGGCGCGCGCCAGGCTCTTTTAAAACGAGGCTCTTTAAGAAGGAATCGCGTGGTCGTTGCGTTTACCAGACAAAGAAAGATCACGGAGATCGATACGCAATTGGAATATATATATATATATATATATATTGTCGTATATAGTGTGTGTCGGAGATGAAAGGACATCGGGGCCTTTCTTTCGGAGTGACTTTTATTGTAGCTACCCTTAAGGAATAAAAATAGGAAATAGTTGTAAGACGCTAATCCGATTATGTGTACTCGGGGTTTATGACGATGGGCTTGGGCTCGAGGTGACATAACGAGTCGCCGAACGTTACCACGGTCACGGGACGGACATGTAACAACAGAGGTATCGAATAATTATGTAGCTCTCCTTAAAAACAAAGATCGATCCGAAAGGCGGGGAGAGGACTATATAAGGGCAGTTCCATTTGTACTGGAAGTTAGTTAGGTATCGAGAAAGTTATGGAGATAGTTATTGAGAGAGTCATTACGACTTGTACGTCGAGTCACACTAGGATCGTGTATCACATCGGATTCGTCTTCCCGTGGCCGTGGATTCGCATCGAACCTAAATTCATTTTCAGCGATCTCTCGTTCGTCCGATTGCCGTCGTTACCTGTAACTTCTTGTCATCATCGCCACGGTACCCATAACGATCGGCTAGAATACCCAACCACGATGGTCAATTCGAGCGAAGGTTCATCACAGACGCCCATACTTCCAATCCTTCTCCGACGTATATATATATGTGGCCCTTTGAAAAATCCACCGTCGTGTTTGTCGACGAATCTTTTACAAGTACCGGCGATCCTGCTAGACGCGAGCAATTGAATAGCCGGAAATAAAATTCGGCCTCGGATTCGGATAAACTGCGTTTTTCAGTGCTCGCGAAACTACTGGCCGTCGCACCAGCCGCAGAAAAAGCTCGTTGGCACGAAGCAACGACGCCATGAATTCCACTTACCCTGCGCATTATCCGTGTTCGTTGGTCGTCGCGCAACCTGCCTCTCGTCGCGAGTGATAAATCAAAATTAGAAAACTCGCCAGGAATTTTCGTATTAAACGTCTCGTAGTAAACGCGATATTCGAGAACGATTGGTTTAATCGATGGAAAGCTGTACACGTGGTACGTGCATGCACGCTGTTCCAGTTGTTTGGTACTCGTGGATTTATCGACCGCGAAGCTTCGATGCTCGCGACAACGCCTCCATAAGAAACAGGGACAGCCGCGAGTAAAACCAGACTAAACGAAAATATACCGTTTACTCGTCTCGTTTCGTCTCAACGTCTATCCTTCGATGAGAAACGCCGATAATTGTCGCCGTCTACCCCGAGGAAAAAATGAAATCCTTTGGTTACTTTATTCGTACCGCCCTTCGCTTGCCCGAATTACAAGGTACTCGTGCGCGTAGAATGCAAACCAGTGGCCCGCCTTCGTATCTCTGAAACTACAGATGTTGTTTAACTTTATAAGTCTATCCGAGCCACCCGGTCCATTCTAATGCTCTTATCTAGCATAATACCGTTCGCCGCCAGGAGAATTTATATTAGCTCGCGCTTCGTGCTCTCTGTACGTTTCGTCCGAAATAGCCTAGTTCCGAGTAGAGACCCGAACGAATAATTCAGCTGTGAAAGTTAGAAAAAAGAAATAGGGAATAAACCGAGATTCGTTCGTTGAACGAGTCGTTTATTTCAACATCGCCACTCGTTTTAACTTGCTTTTTTGTCCATCGATATACGCTTTACCTGACTAAATACATTTATTACGGCATCAAACACTGTTTTATATCGTAGGGACCTTAATTTACCTACTTAATTTAACTTAATTTTACCTTCATTTTACAGGCTATTACCGCGGTGATCGAACCTTCCCACCCACTTTCACCATCGCGAAACGTTGAAACGGAGATTTTCAAGCCATAACCTGTATCGAGTTCCCACCTGCGATTCGTTATGCCGAACGTTCGGCGATAAGCGACGTTACGAGTGTCGCTGCTTTCGTTGTTAAAGTCGGTTTCGCTTGTTTTCGCGAGTGCGAGATAACCGAGGAAGATGATGAAATTGGATATTTGCGATTTCAGGAAACAATTAGAGGTATCGTTGGCTTTTACGGACCGAAGAGGAAATAAGAATGGAGAGACATAGCTTTAACTCTCCGAGCTCCTCGAGAAAATAGATTCCTGTACGAGTATACAGCGCCGGCGAACGAAAATCGATTTACGAAAACTCGGTAGCCGTGTATCGCCGTACCGTGAGAAACGTTACATCCTCGAAGACAGAAGTAACCGGCAAAAGAGCCGCGATACCAGTTGCCTAGGAACGTCGAGATTACATCTTCGGGATATATCAGATTTCTTTGCGCATATATTCCGATATATCGATCACTTTCTATCCCTTGCTTCTCGACTACGCCGCTTTCCTTTTTTTTTTCCCTTTTTCCCCCATTTTTTTTTTTTTTTTTTTTTTTTTTTTTTTTTTTTTATTATTACTCCAGCCTACCTCGTCGAATCGAATCGTCGAATCGAATCGTCGAATCGAATCGTCGAAAGCCTGATTATTCTTCGCGTCACGAGAATTTACGTAACCTACGAAGTACGTCTGTACGAAGCCGTTCGTGGAGCGCGGCGAACGCTTAAACGCTAGGATATGCGCGATGAAAGCGCGAAAAACGGGATATGCTGGATCCGATGCCAGACGAAACACGGGGAGACTGGCTACTGTGGCGCGGCCAGTGATTCCAGATCGGACGAAACACAGGTCGGAGACTAGTGGCGACTGGGACGCGCGGCCGGACCAAAGGCTGCCGTGACCACTGGCTTTCGCCGGTGAGGCGGCGCGCCAGCGTCTCTGATTATTTGTTGTATTTCCGCGAGTCCCGAACGGGATTTGCTCGTATTTAATCGCTGTGTTTTCCATTGTCTGCCGTTGTCTGAAATCCGATACGAATAAAGTTGGCCGGACGGACGTCCATCTATTTTGGCAAAATAGAACAGACTGCGATTAACCGAGATTGCGGTTAGGTTTTAATTAAAGCGCTTCGATCGGATTTCTAGGACTTTAAGGGGGTCCTGTTTGGCGTCAAACGGCTGCGTCTGTATCCGCCGTACGAGCCGAGTCGACGGGACCCGACTGCCGTCGAGCACTTTCGAAATAATTGCACGTCGTTCAAACATCCGCTACGATAGGAAACGCTCGAAATAGCGCGTTTCCATGTTTCAGACAAACGCGACGCGCGCGCTAACGAGATGATCGCGCGCGGTTCTAAACAACCGCGTGTGCTCAAGGGCTCGAGGACTCAAGGAAAGAGCTTAAGATCTACCTTTAGGCACTCCGCTCGCATCGCCGTACGTAACTCCTAAAATCGTTCGCGCCATCTCCTTCGAATTAAGCTTCTCCGTTCTTCTTTTGCCAATTGCAATTTCATTTTCGCCCTACGCTTGTGTAATCGTACGCCTATCGTCGCACGCGGTTTGTCCCTCGATGATGATAATGGTAATAATAACGGTAACGATAATAAAAACGAAGGAATAAAAAAGTAGCAGAGAGACACGAACGGACGTTGATGAATGACGGACGAGGTAGGATAAAAGGAGAAACGCGACGGGAACAATGAACCGGGGACGAAGCGCGCGCGTTCTAATTTTAAGGTTTAATCTCGCCGGGTTGAAACACTCGATATTCTCGACGGTCGTACCGTCTGGCAAACTGATAGAGATCCGTTAACGCAACGGGCTGTGCCTCGTTTTCTATCCGTCTTACGAAATATCGAAACTGCGAGCAACTTTGAACGACGGTATTAACCGTGGCGGTATTGTCGCGCAGCGTCGCTTTAAACGACTATCGCGAGATTAAACAATTAGAAAGTAGCGTTCGTTAACGCGTTTTCAACTTGCAAGTTATTCGCGCGACGAACATCCCAACAGACTTGGACTTTGCAATTGCTCGTCACGATGCCTCGAGGATGTTTCGTGCAACGCAAACATATTCGTCAACTTCCAAGAAACTCGACTCGAGACGATCGTTTAAAGGGAAGAAGACGACGGTTCGTTATCCATTTCTGCCAGCGTAACTGTAAAAATATTTTCACGAGGCGAAGCAACGGCCGAGTACCGCGAAGGAAAGTACAAAGCGAGAAACAACGAGGTACGTATTCGCGTGGATCTTATTTTACACGGTGGCATCTGTTCCAGTCAGAACGATGGCAGTTAATTAACGATCGGCCGAGTAAAAACCGGATCGGTCGGAGTATTTCGACGAGACGACCGCAAAGCGAAACGCTGAAATATCCCACGAACGAAACTGCAGTCGAGAATTAACGACGAGGCTCGGCCGACTTTGGCGTTAACACGAGCCCCGAATGAAATACCGACCGGAATTTTCCCTTTTACCCACCACCACCACCACCACCATCACCACCACCCACCACTCTTCGCTCTTTCCCACCGACGAGAATAAGCGCGCGTATATAAGCGTCCGACGTCTCACCCTCGAGTCAACGTATTATATAGGATCGAACAACGGAAAATTTATCGTTTCACGGAACATCCACTCTCGATAGGAACGCGAATGCATCGTCAAACTGGTTCCAAACTGGTTTACGCGAAATCGTCGGCGACTTTGGTCATCGCGTTGACCAACAGTTTCGACCGAATCGAATTCGTCGTATCGTAATAATCGGACTCGAGTTCGGAGAGCGAGCTGCGGAGGAAATAAGGCGAACGATACCTGTCCATTGATAAAATAAGCTGTAACTGGAGAACAAGAGCATATCCGGCATACCGCATAGATTCATACGCACTTTTCTTCCTATTTCCGTGCGATTCGTCCTCTATTTCAATTCGATTGCACGTCCGTTAATCTTCCAACGGTATACTACGCTGGCAAGGTTACGATTCTAGAATTACCACCTCTAACGTTGGAACGTAAATTCAACTTCTGTCTTGCTATTTTTCTTTCGAAATGTGTCTAGCTTTGCCGGAAATTCGTACTATCGGAGCGTTTAAGGGATTCTTTTTGGAACGGAAATCGGCAAATAAAAAGCGTTGAACGTGACGCGACGAAAAATTCGTCGATGCGTTCGCAGCGAGCGCCGAAACGAATAAATTTCAGCGTGAGTTGGCGAAATTTCGTCACCGCTTGAATTTAATCGGTCGAAGTCGGTCGCGCTACGATCGGGTTAATCACTTTTTTGTCCACAGGGGACACGGCACGCGTGCAGCGCAGGCTGTACGTTCTACGTACATGCGACGTTTCTCCTGCTATTTCGACGCCTTCGCGGTCTACGTCTGTCGGAATTTCGGGTACACACGTCGACCGGCCGTCGGCGACGAAAATTCGTGAAATTTTTATTTGCCCGTACCGTTCTGTTTGCCAGTGCCGTTCTCGTCGTTACAAGCAAATCGGATCGAATGTTTGCGCGCGGCCGTGACGATCCAAATTAAATACGCCGCGAAATATCGTTGGAATCCGCCATCATCCGCTCTGCCCCTCGTGCTCGTTAAGCGCGACGATTACGCGAATAGCAGATATCGAAGGTCGAACGAGCTTCCCGCCAAGAATTCGGCCAATCGTTCGAAAGATTCGACGCGACAGACTCGATATGGCTACACGTGTCTCGCCGTACTTTCTTTCTTCCGGTTTTGATGATTCCAACGAAAGTAAAGAAACTGAAGTTTCCAAGTTTCATTTTGATCGCGATGGCGTGTAATCCGGCGAGGCATCGCGCGAACAAGCACCACGCGATAGATAGGAGGTCAGGCGATAGATTCTTTTCCATTGAACTGGAAACGAACGTTGTCGAGGAAGGCGGTCGGAATCCACGGAAATGTGCATAGTAGTCAGGTAGTCGATAGGAAGAAAGTGCCGGAGAAAGTGTCCGCTAGCGGACCACCGCCACTACCACCGCTTAACCACAGAGTGGACACTGGGTCTACGGATAGTAGCGGAAGATGGTAGAAACTAAGGGATGATAGTTGGCGAAGCGGAGCAATTTCGCGTTGCCGTAAGAACTCGAGGCGTAGCATTTAATTAGAACCGTAGTTATCTACTCCGTGGATAAACATCGCATTATATAGGTAGGTAGTAACGAGTAACGCTTCGCTGGAAATAGCACATCGTCGAGGCGAAAGATACTTCTCGGTAGCTGGACGCTCGATTCAATTATTTTCTTATCACATCGTTGATCTTGATCTTAAGCACATAAATATGTATAAATGGTGCGATAAATCCCTATCGGTTGTTGCCTCTTGTTTCATTTCTCGGCGTAACACAGTCGGTTTAATCTACTCTTTCGGATATAATTAACGAAACGAAATCTAAATAGAAAGTCGTCTAGTTGGCTAAATATCAGGCTAAGTGCTTTGCCTCGGATATCTCGTACGTATCTATGCGTATTTTTGGCGCGCTATATATCTTTGAAATCCTAAATTTCTCAAAAATGTAGAAACGTTTGAGATAAGTAATTACGGAGATCGCGATAGAGTCGATCGCCGCGAGTTACGCGCGGTCAGCGATTTTCCGATCGATTCGATTGAGATTGGCGTTTCGCGTGAAACGATCGATGCGCTTTAATTTAATATATCAACGAAGCGATATTACGATCGGCGTAAATCCCAAGGTTCGACACAGCCAGGCTTTCAATTTCCTAACGGTCGCGTCTACCGGGTAAACGCTATAAGAGGATGAATTTCATCCTCTTATCGGTCAGTTTGAGCTGATTACCGGCCAAACGGTATACATCGTAAAGTGCAGGGTAAAAGCTCACCGTCCCGAGCAAAGGCAATATTTCTAGCGATTTATTAATCTGTCGCAACGTACCCTACCTACCATTGGCCAGTCCCCGCGACGTAAGCACCAAGCGTTCCACGAACAGAACTATCAACAACGGTTACGTTAACACGGTGAACAGGTAAGGAGGAAAGCTCGTCCATGTGAAAATAAAAACGGCCCTCATTCGTTTTTCTATATTTACGTGCAAGAAAACGAAAAACGAAATCGCGGCGACCCGATGAGAACGAAGCGTAACGAAATTGAACTCGCTAGCCTCTTAAGGCCAACTCTGTAAGTAACTCGACTCGTATCCGCTTTACGAGGCGAACGTACAGACACTAGCCAACAGATACGTTACGTACTTGGCCGGTGTTTTCTCTAAAAGCAAATCCTCGCGTCCATTCTCGCGCCACTTGGTTCGAAACAAGCGCCACGTTAAACCGGCTGCGAGAGATCGACAGGTTAACCGAGAACAAACGAGAAAGGGGAAAGGGGAAAGTGGAAAAGGAAGAGGTAGAACGTGGACTTTACTCGACGCGATTACCAGATCGCTAAGCCGTCCTAATTGGCCAAATCTTCTTAGGACTCGCGAACCGCCGATAGCAGCTATTTCAATTTTCGGACGCGGCGTTGACGCGGAGTGCGGAGTGGAGAGAGAAAGCGCGCGATAACAGGATGAAACTCGGACGGCGTCGGTCAGTTCGAGCCGATGTAGCGAGCAAGCTATACACGGCGTAAATTGCAAATTAGCTTAAGCCGGTTTTGATAGGGTTTACGCTGGCTAGCTGGTTGGCTGGCTGGCTGGATGGCTGGTTGGATGGCTGGCTGGATGGCTGGCTGGATGGCTGGCTGGGCCGGAGGGACACGAGCAACGCTTTCAAGAATCGTGTACAACGTGATTCGTACAGAGAAATGGAGAAAGAGAGAAAGGGCGGGCGCGTGCGCGTGTCGGAGAGGTAGGCTAAGGGGCAAAACAATGAAAACCGCTGTAACCGGAACGAGAATCGGCGGTGGCGCGCTGTTAAACGCTCGAGCGATTCTGCATTTCGCGATTGTACGCGCGGCACGAGATCGTAAGCGGGAAGCTAAGAGACTCGCGTCTCTCGTCGTCGAGTTGGTCCTTCGCCGAGCGACGAATCGACGCGACGGGGCAATTCATCTGCCTCCAAAGTGCCTGCTTTTCGAAGCCGCTAGTAGTCAATCGTTTCCGATGTGGAGTAGAAAATTCCGCGTGCTAACGGGCCAACGCTTTCTTGGAAAACGTAAATTGGAAAAACAGCAGAGTGGAATATCCAATCGTTTTGATCGGCGGCGTACGATTCGACGAGACACGAACGGACCACCTGGTCGAATCGGCCCGAAAACCGGCTCCTCTGGCCAATCCCTTTTCCTCGTGATATTATCCGTTTCGCGAAGCCACTGCTGGAAACTTTTACATAATAGTCAAGTTCCTAAGTGGGTTAAGATATCGCGTAGCGCAAAGTCTGGAAAACCGCCAACTCTATAACGCGAGCGCGACGCCAAAGACGTCGTCGACTCCTATCAAAGTATCGGTCGCCGCGTAACGTGCAACTTGGTTTTCCATGCGAAGCCAAAGGTAGAAAACGAGTTGCAATTATCGCGGTAACGCGGCTGGTATCTCTATAACGAAGCGGTTACGCGTGAAACGCAAGATGCTCGAGTTCCACCGAGCCCATAGCTCGTGTGGCGAAATCCAACGAGAAACTTGGAAAATCCATCGCTCGAATATCGGCCGAAAAAAAGACAACGCGGGACGTGACGTCGGCAAAAAAAAAACGAGGGGGGAAAAAAGAGGGAAAAAAAGCGAGGGGAAAAAACGAGGAGAAACGAGCGGGAAAGCCGTGACGGGGCCAGAGGAAAGCAAATAAACCGAGCAAATTCGCGGCAATAAAATTCCGGGCAACGTTCTTCGATTCGGAAGGGGAAACGAACGACAATTTGGTGGTGGGACGCGTACGGGAGGGACGGTGAGCGCGCGGCGCGTTTATAGAGGCATCGAATTCGTGGCCCTCGATCGCCAATTGCTGTCGAATCGAGCCGCGATCCCCTCGGAACTGCAAGACCAGAGAAACGGACTAATTACGGGGCGCAAAGGCTCGTTCGAAATTGGCATTCTTTCGGACGGAACGGAGAGAAGCGAAAGGTCGAGGGGAAAACGCGTCGCCGAAGCTTCGTGAACGTGGTCTCCGTGGTCTCGCGCATTCGTTGGAAAAATCTAAGTAGGACAGAGGGTGGAGAAGCGGCGTGATACGAAACGAGGAGGTGACGGTTTATATCTAGGACGCGTCAGCGAGCAGGTGCGGCTACTACCGAGATTAGTCGGAGCGGTGTATCGTGGAACGTGGTCGGAAAGAATGGAAAGAAAACGAACGCGCATCGAGTAACGCCGTGCGTTACAAACAATGAAAACGGCGAGATGCCGTCACCTCGCCGTAAAAGTTGGAACGGAGATCCGTGACAGCGCCGCTATTAAATGGCGCTTAAACGGTTCACTCGCAGTATCAATGGCCGACCTCTAACCTTTTCGAATACCTTCTCTCGCAAAGTCTCGTTTTGTCTTTTGCCAGGAATGAAGCTGCGCGCCTCGCTTTGCCTCGCTTTGCCTCGCTTTGCCTCGCTTTGCCTCGCGTCGCTTCGCTCGCCATGGACACGGTCGATCGAATCGTTGTCCGAAATTCACCGTCCGACGCGCCAACGGCTGTATCTCCGATAACGGTGACTGGCGAAACATCGAACGTAGAACGTTACAACGCTCGCCGTAGCCAGAGTGAAAGAGGTGAGCGTTAGGTCAGCCACTGTTCCCTAAAGAGTCGAGTGGCGCCTATAAGCGTCTCAACTTGCGCGTAACCATCGATACGCGCGACGTTCAAAAACGCCGATCGTGAAAACCTGAATGTTCGCGGCTGGAAATTTGATCGATTCGCAGGTCAGCAATGTGCCAGTAGATGGTACGCGGATACGGTGTATCTTAACGCGACCAACGTGCGAATATCCGGGCGTTGGTCGTTAACGATGTATCGTGAAAGGAGCAGAAACGAGGGTGCCAGGAAACGAGCAGAATCGCTCGAGGTATCGCGCGGGAATCCGGCGGCGGACGCCGGGCGTCGCGTCGCTCCATTCCCTGGCCGATGCCACGCGGCCTAGTATGCAGGCACACAAATCTTCCGGCGAACCAACTATTTAAAGGGATCGGTTCGTTGCCGGGGGGTCACCGGCACGCCTCGTAAATCCTGCGTCGCTCGAGATAGCCGGGGCCACCCGTACCAGCCAAAAGGGATGGAAAAGAGAGCGGTGCCGGTGCCTCGAGAAACGACACGTTGGCGCGTTAAACGCCTGTTATTT
>NC_057776.1:19150464-19243903 GCF_014825855.1 Bombus pyrosoma | reverse complement strand
TTCATCCCTTGACCGCGGCTACGCTGGCGACTGGTTGTCGCCTCGATCCCAAGCTCATTGTCACGGATCCCAAATAAGTACACTCAGGTTGAATGATAATTGTTTAATTACGGCTACGGTAGAATCTAAATTGTAATATTACGGGATTTTCCCAAGGTTCCCAAGGAAGGCTCCGGTGTTCTTTCATCTCCGACATATAAATACTATAGACTGAAGCTGGTAAGGCTCATTACCTGATATAACAATGAATGTCTTTCATGTCCATCGTAAAATAGAACGGACAGGTGTGTTTCATCTGGTACACGAAAGGTCCCAAAGGATGCTAAAAATTATAACAAAGGACATGAGTACTACGGGCCGTGCTACAGGCCCTCATAATCGTATGGAAAAATTGTTCGTATTATTAACAGAGAACTATTTCATCATTGTTTTACATATTATTTACCGCATTATATCATTATATAATAAAAATTATATACTATTTATTACCTGAATTTAAAATCTTAAAGTATCTTAAAGTAAAAGTAGAATCATTTATGATCAATGTGATAAGAAACTTGTAAAAAATGCAGATGAAGTTGACGGTGATTTGGAATTGGAACTTTCTGACTTAAAATTATTATACAAGTTCGAAATGAATCAATGAAATGCAAGAATTCAAACTTTATTTTGTAAAGAAAAGTCAATATTTATATAGCACGTAAAAGCATATTGCTTAAATTGTTAATTAATAATTGTAAAACGCGGTAAATTAAAGTATTACGATGCACGTATTCCATGAAATATGTTCCCAATTATATTATAACTGTGAAAACAAGATGAAATATATCGAATATGAAGAGTAAGAAAATGTATTTCATCTTTTCTTCAGATGACATTTCTCCGGTATAATATTGGTTAAGGAAGTTAGCAAATAAATGTATAGAAGTCTGATGTTGAATAAACCCGAAGTACCATGATACCAGAACAATACATACTACAAAATATATAATACATAACAATACATAATACAAGTACAATAAAAATGTTGCAACTTGCGCAATAGTGCGTACTGGTCCCTTAAAGCCGAATGCTCACGAGCGACATCAGAACGACTCGAACGTTTGAAATTTGTTAGATTAGAATCATCCGTACATCAAACTGTTAGAACACTCGCGCAGGATAGTTTATACAGAATAGTTACGCGCAATATTAGGCACGATTACTGGACAGCTCCCAGTATTCTGTAAATAGTTCTATTAAATAGTCAATCATATACAGTGTTTCTTTCCCCTCGAACGAGGGTGATCCTTAGAACGAATTAATTTTTCGTTGGCACACACGTGCAAACGCCAAAGCAGCAATATAACAATAATGATAAATAAAAAAATAAATAAATATTTTCTATTTTATACTACAAATGCACTAAACTACACACTGTACATAATGTGTACATTTCAAGCTGTACGCCCGTGCTTGAACCGTATTTACATTATATCTACATTCTATACTTTGACATTAACGATGATTTCATTGGAAAACTATTATTTGAAAAAGAGAACAACAAAATATAACAATAATTTTTTGTATTCAATACGAATATCATCTTATTTTAGAACTAACAAACATTAGTAACAAATGTATTTCGTAGAATATTAGTATCGTAATACTTTACTTTAATTCGTCGCATTTTATTGTTATTAATTAACAATTTGAATAGTATATTTTTACATACTATATAAATATCGAATGTTCTTAATAACATAGAGCTTGAATTCTTGCATTTGATGCATTTAGTTCGAAGTTATAATTATTTTAAGTTAGTTGCTCTTCGGGGCATTGTCAATTTCATTTACATCTTTTACAACTTTTACACTACATTTCCAGTACAATCGTAAATGATTGTTACTTTTATGATAATTTAGGATTAATAGAATGATGTTTTACTAGAATTTTAAGTGTCTAAAGGAATAGAAATTTCGCATTTTATGACCATCCTTCTTTTTATGAACTGCCATCTCCAATATAATGATCAATTAGTAAAGCGCTAATATATACGTATTTACATCATTTAATTTACATCAAAAGTGTTCTTTACAAGTATATACAGCAGTAGAGGATGTGTTCTTTGTGTGCTGACTGACAGAATTTCAGCAGATGTTCGTTACAACTGCAGAATACATTATAGTGGGCAGCTGTACCCCAGCGAGGATCCACTTGAAGCCAACTTTTCTGTGATTGGCTGGTAAGGTAGTGGTGGGGAGAACCTAAACGACGCTTGATATATAACTGCGGACCTCTGTTGCTAAACGACAGTTCTGGGATATCTCTCAGAAGTAGCTGTTTCTTGTGTCCAAGAAAAGTTCTCATCATGACTGGCCGTGGAAAGGGAGGAAAGGGATTGGGAAAAGGAGGAGCGAAGAGACACAGGAAGGTTCTTCGTGATAATATCCAAGGCATCACAAAGCCTGCCATTCGTCGTCTAGCAAGACGTGGTGGCGTAAAACGAATCTCGGGTTTGATCTATGAAGAAACCCGAGGTGTACTGAAGGTATTCCTTGAGAACGTAATTCGTGACGCTGTCACATATACTGAACATGCAAAAAGGAAAACTGTGACCGCAATGGACGTGGTTTACGCCCTGAAGCGTCAAGGAAGAACGCTCTACGGATTCGGTGGTTAAATTTCTACGGATTCCGCCTACTCAGCTTCATATAAAACGGCTCTTATAAGAGCCACAAAATATATGCGGATGAATGACTCTCGGAAACTATCATTGCTATTATTTAATGATGAGTAGGATGAAATTTTTAATTTTTACTTCCGTTTGCATCAAATGTTGAACGTTTTAATATCTGTTGAAATTATTTAATATTGTTTAAGATCGTAAAATGTACTTTAATTTGGCTTTATAGTTTTGTATTTGTATAATTGTAGTGTTAGTAGTAGTTGTATTGTAGCAGTAATGTTTCTAACGTTAAATATGTGTAATACATGTATATGTATAGTTCAATGCAGAATCAAAATAAAACGCAAAATCATACGATGTTTTCAATTTATAATATTTGTAAGTGCGTAATATAATATAATTATGCATGTTTTGTATTTTCTCTGTGCATTTCAATACTTTTTATGCAATATCAATTAAAGATATTGTTCAGAATAAATATTTAGAAAAAGATATATTTAATATGCGCAGATTGTATTTGAAAAAACTTGTGAATACAAATAAGGTAATATTTATAGAGCTTATCTGATAAATCTTATTCCGTACAAATGTATTTGTGATATTAGTTGACTAGATATGCGCTACGAAAAAATATTACATAAATTAGCGCGGTATAGGTAAGTATTTTAATTATAATCTAATGTAAGTGTTTTGTTATGTGTATTCACAATAATCTCTTGACACTGTTTCAGTAATCAAACTTTTTCTCAATCTAACCTATTAAGCATTGCAAAATTTACACGTAGAAAGATGTCAACAGATCCAAAAGCTTTGGAAAAATCTAAATTTGCATTAAAAGATATGTATTTTGCTGGTGTTAATGCAGTTTCACCTAAAACTCTTATGCTAAATAAAGTCAAATTTAAAGATGGAATATTATACATCGGAGACCAAAGTTTTGAACTTAAAGAAAATGTTTATTTAGTTGGTTTTGGCAAAGCTGTCATGGGTATGGCAGTAGTTCTTGAACATATGCTTGGCAGTTATTTGAAGAGAGGTGTAGTTAGCGTTCCCTCTGCATCGACAGACTCGATGTGGAAATCTGAAGACAAATCATATTTTCCTTTAATAGGAAGTGGCGTAGTAAAATATTACGAAGGTTCTGAACATAATCAGCCAGATGATAGATCTCTAGAAACAACACATGAGATTATAGACTTAGTCGAATCTCTTACAGAAAATGATACTTTAATTGTATTGATATCCGGTGGTGGTTCTGCATTGCTTTATATGCCGAGGCCAATAATTGAATGTGAAGATAAATTATATGTTTGTAAAATGCTTCAAGCAGCTGGAGCTGATATAAAGGAGCTTAATATAGTGAGAAGTAAATTATCTATGGTGAAAGGTGGTGGTTTAGCTCGAATGGCCTATCCAGCTACAATTATCAGTTTAATATTATCTGATATTGTAGATGATCCTATAGAGTTAATTGCTAGTGGTCCAACGGTATACAATAGTAAAAGTCCAAAAGAAGTAATAGCTATATTGAAAAAATATAATTTATTTGAACGTGTAGATGGTGATGTGAAAAAACTTTTAACATCTAAAGAAAAATTTAAAGATAAGAAATTGCTAACTCGAAAGAAAAAACAATTCAAGCATGTAACTAATATTATTTTGGGAAATAATACA
Organism: Bombus pyrosoma; assembly: GCF_014825855.1. NCBI lineage: Eukaryota > Metazoa > Arthropoda > Insecta > Hymenoptera > Apidae > Bombus > Bombus pyrosoma. The sequence continues at coordinate 19,239,561 of NC_057776.1, read as the reverse complement.
GTGGCGATTGAAGCAGCTTCATTGCAAGCATATCATCACAAGTTAACTCCAATAATATTAAGGCCTGATGTTGTAGGTAATGTACATGATGTCAGTTTAGCATATGTTCATATAACAAGTTTGATATGTCTTGCATTGGATAAAGCTTTAGAAAAAGAAGAATTTTTTGAAAAAGTAAAAGATATTCCTGTACTTTCTTTATCTGCTGCTAAAGTGGATGAAATTTATAACTTAATTGATAATGTGAGTGAAGAAGGAATAGTATTGATTGGAGGTGGTGAACCAACAGTAGTAGTTAGAGGAAAAGGGAAAGGTGGTAGAAATCAAGAATTAGCGCTACATTTTTCATTAGACTGGTTGGCAAAAATTAAAGGTTACCCTCGTTTTTCGGAATATGAAATAATAATGTTGAGCGCAGGAACAGATGGACAAGATGGTCCAACTGATGCAGCAGGTGCATTTGGCTATCCTGCTATTGGCCCACTGATACATGATTTATATGCAAAAGTAAAGTCTATAGCATCAAAAGTAATAATTAAAGAGGAGGAAAAGAAAGAAGCTCTTAGAAAAAAACTGGAAGAGCAAGAACAACTTAACATACAGCAGCAACGTAAAGATCTATGCAAAACGCAACAATTAAGTGGGTTTATAACAAATAAAAAGAAAGAAATAATAAAAACAATGGAAAAAGAAGTTAGGCCTAATAAAGAAATAGATGAAAATGATGAGGATAATGTAGTTCCGTTTATACTTCGAACAATGGAAGTAGAACGCATGTTGCCTGAAAATACTTTAAATGAGAATGATTCATACAATTTATATTCTCGATTTAAGAGAGGTACAGATTTATTTAAAACTGGTTTTACTGGTACGAATGTTATGGACTTACACTTCATTTACATAAAAAAACGTAAATGCGACTGTAAAATAGATTTTGGAAAAGAATTTTTCCAAAATACTTTAGATGTACATGACTTACATATTGATACCTCAACTATAGAAAGATATAAAAATTTGTATAAACGAGAACCTTTTCACTGGGATAAATTTTTGTCTAGACCATCGGCTGTGGCCGACGAAAAGATTGAACAACTTAATATAAAAATTATTGATGCTAATTTGACTGATCCATGTTGTCGCAAAGACAGAAAGTTCCCGCTTAAAAATCTTTTGGAGGATAAAGATTTACCACTGTAACATATTTTGTAAAACAGGGAAATTTTCTACACTATATTAAAAATCCTATAAATTTAAATGAAAAGTTTTATTTTTTAAAGATATTTGTATACATTAGAACTTAAACATGAATAAATAATATGTGCATGCAAATTATCATTAAAACTTTTTAAAGTACAAATAGTAATACTTATCACGCTGATTTTAATGCGATATACACAATAGATTTATCCGTTTAACTTCTTTCGTTAAACAGAATTAACCACCGTATGTAACATACGTATATATGAATGTATATACAATTCACTTTTAATCGTCATTAACGCAATCAAAAACTTGATTAGTGAGATTCATTAACATTTGTTTACACTAAACAATGAGATTAAAATAACTTATATTTAGATAAAAATTTATTTCTAAATTTTTATCTAACATACACACACTCGCACATATGTACGCATGCACGCACACGCTCGCACATACAATGCTCATTCTACATACATAATAGCATGTGATTTGTACTACACAATTACCTTGTATTATTGTTGCATATAACATACACGATATTTAGTACAAAAATTCGTATTGTGCGCTAAAGATCCCAACTAAACAAATGATGTTTAACTAGCATGTCACGCACGCCATCTTTCAGAGGTTGTGATTGTTCTTTTTTTGGTGGTAATTCCCAATCAGGATTTAAATTAAATGCAAATTGACTCAATATTCTTAATTCACATTTAATTTGTACCCAGCCAGGACTATTGATAAAACTCCACGGTTGGTACCTGGTAAAATTAATAACACGTAAATTATTGCAATAAAAAATATAATAGAATTATAATAAGCTATTATTATTTTGTTCAATATATATCTAGTACCATTTTTGTACAACTTCTACACACGAACATAAAACTTCAAGCCATAAATGTAACACTTGTTCATTTAATCCGAGACAAATAAGAGATCGTAATTTTACATCCATTTGAGCATGTGCATTATCGTGGGTTAAATTTACTGACTGAACGCATCGGTATAATAACTGAAATAAAATTGGTTAGGGTTAGGTTATAAATTTGGATCAAATAATCTATTGTAAAGATATAAATAGTACTACCTCTTCAGGCGTGAGAACTTTACCATCTTCATCCAGTCTATATGTCTTACATAATACTAATCTACTGTAAACTGAATTAAAGTCCTTTTCCACTTCTCTATTTGAAGCTTCTTCGATAAAAAGCCATGGATGACATGGGCCACCTAAGAATGATGGTCTACGCATTCCATGTTCTAATACTGCCTTAATAGCGGGGCACAAAGTTCCCCTGACTAAATCAGTAACAGCTTCGCTAACTGCATCATCTCCAGCACACGTATATTGTTTACTTCTTTCATCTAATAATTCTACAAATTTTGCAGGAAACCATCCTCTTAATCCATTAAGTTCTCCCACCCAACAATGTTCATCTTTTTGACTTATAATTGTAATTATATCATTTTTTCGAAAACCTAATTCATCATCATCATGTCTTTCAAAATCTGTATAATGTGATCATAGAAATTGAAAGAGAAATGATCTTATTGTATATTAATATTACGTATAATTAGGAATATTTTCATAGCTTAAATATATGTTAATGGCATACCTAATAACGCCTTGGCTCTCCTTTTTCTAGTGCGTGAAACATTAACATAATTATCATGATCTTTTGCATGACTCTCCATACTATAATCTGCTATAAGCACAATGTTGTTTAATTTAGGGTCGACATTTATAAAATGTCTAGCAACTTGCAAAACAGCTTCTCTTAAATCAACCAATATTTCTAAAATATTTAGAACGTGTGATTTTCAATATCTTTAAAACGTCACGTTTATTTTATTCATGGCATCAATATACCTGTTTGTCGAATATTTTTTGACTTTGCATCATCCTCAGTATCATAACTTCCAAACAAGAACGTTTGAAACATTGATTTATTTTTTTTCATTTGACGCCTTCAAGAAAATACAGACCATTATAACAGTTAGAAATAGGATGTTTATATCAGAAATTTAATTATAAATAAATATTTAATTAAAAACTTAATGAAAACATTTCGAACGACATAATTTCAAATTTATTATACCTATTGAGATGTTGTTTTGGTAAATTTGGTACAGCATCAGGATTACCCACTAAGCCACCTTGATCTGCCATTAAATAGGCCAAGTGTCTACGTCTGTGAGTTTCAACCAAAACGTCTGTTAATGATCCACTTACTTCTAAAGACGTCTAAGAAAAGATGATAACTTTCGGTTATAGAAATTGGCTAATTACCTGTATAACAAATTTTAATAAGAATTGGAAAATGAGAACTTACTTTAAATAATAGATCGACATCGTCAATATCTCCGGGTATATCCGAAAGAGCATTAAATATTTGTGCAGAGTTTTCTAATTCCTTTAATTCATGTTCTAAAATGATATTTAATATTTTACACTTGTGAATATATCTACTATAAATATTATATACCTTTAATTTTTAACATTCCAAGTGTAACTTGAAACAAAACTATAGATCCATCAAAAAGAAACATATCCCATATACGGAGCAATATTTTCTTATGTACAACAGATGCAAATAAAGTCAGGAACCAATGTAAAGATATTAAACTTAATTCTATATCATGTTGAACTAAAACATGGTCGATATCAGGGAGATAATTAGCTACTAATGTACGAAGTACTCTTTGATCAGCTTGAATACCTGTGAAATGTTTTTAAAATTAAAATCCATTATGTTTTTACATAATTTATTACATGTTAGTAGCGTATTACCTAATAAAGTTGAAGAATAGTAAGATGCTGGCAATAAATCTTCTACTATTGTAGCCATCATCCAAAAAGCATCTTCTTCTTCTAATAATAATAAAAGAGAAGCTGCTATTGTTCCTGTACCTTGGCAATATCTTTGCAAAATAAATATATTATACAATAAATAAATAAGGATATTACAATATTATTTAATATTACATACAATATTATTTCATAAAAGTATCATTACCCAATATCAGGATACAACCAAGCAAGAGCACGCATAACACGTCTTAAACGTGGTATTCCTGTGCTATGAAGGTGGCTAAAACATGCATTAGCAGGCATAATGCGTAAAAGATCCTTTTCAATCTGTTTATTAGTTACCAATGCGTCATTACTCGATGCTTTTACTATATCTTTATACATTATCTCAGAGGAACATTTTTTCTGAAGTGCTCCTGCAACATTAAATAAAGTAATTTATTTTGTATCCGTATATTATAAAATGTTAGGGATGGGGGAAGTTGTTGCGATGAAAAATTTGGACAGGAATGGGTGAAATCTCGTTACTCTTGTATTGTTTGGAACCTCAAAACATAATTTAGAATCAGACCAGATAATTGGACGCAATCGATTCAAGAACCTGATGTTTCTTACCTGACATTCTCATCCAAATTTGAGGTCTCAGAGAATGAGGTATACCACGATGAACCATATCTCGCAATTTATCTGTACGTGGCAATCTTCTATCCATATTTTGCCAAGAAAATTCAGCTACTTCTTTATTATGGCTGAATTCTAACAGAGCAACCCATTGTAGTCTAAATATAGAAGTATTTAAAGTTAGCTTTATCAATTTTATTAATTTGATAACTATTATTCATTTGATTTCTTCATACCTATGTTGGGGATCTTCAACAAATGGGATACCTAACAACTTTTTTGAACTTTGTTCTGGGCCATCCTCTTCTTCTACACGAAATCCGAATTCATCAAACCTAGCATACATTATATTTGTATACACAAGAAAATTAATTATAATGTATTAAATTATTAGATGTTATAATAGTATTTTATACTAAAAAATTTGTTATAAACACCTATATTCAGGTTGCGAATTGGGATCGTCAGGTTGATTCAATTTAGCTAAAATATCTTGGGGCCACATGGATGGCGTTAAGGCAGAAAATGGACCTCCTGGTGCAGGAGATAAAATTTCGCCACATAATCCTGAAACTTCTACTTCAAATTCATCTTCAGAGGCAGCAGTTTCCAATTTTTTCTAAAGAATAAAGATATTGTGTAATTTCAAATGCACAATATGCTAACAGATGTGTAATCCGGTACTTGGTAATTTATGGTAAACTAAATATTACCTTACAAAAACTCTTTATTTTCACAAATACCAAACTTTTAATGCCCCTTTATTTATAAATAAAATAATCGAATGAAAAGTTCATTAAAATCAAATAGATAAAAATACTAACGTTATGGTCTTCCTTTCCAACATAACCTTCATGATCACGAACATTAAATAACGATTTAGCAATATCCATTTTGTAGAACTTTTAGATATTTATTTATTGTTTTTTATATATTTGTTTACTCATTATTTTACATTATTTTATTTTAATGATATCATTATATTCCTTGTATTTAAAAAATATTAATCTATACACGACGTTCACGGTATTGACACTATTATTCTGATATTATATTTATGTCGCCATCTAACGAACCTACTGATAATTAAACCGATAACACACCAATATAAATATTTAAATCTGCGCAATGACTTACAGATAGTAAATTTATCGTCTGTTACGTTTAAAACAATTTTTGTGGAAAACTTATATAATAATTGCTGAATGGTTGATTTACAATTACGTTATCTTATTATACATTTTCAGTAATCCTTTGCAAAAATTATACGTTATATATGCATAATGTATTATTATCCGATGGATATTAAAAAGTATGTTTCAAATTGATAAAGAAAAGGTAACACGTATTAAAAAATATTTATTCGTATTGTATAACAATTTAACATTACGAAGCAAAAAATTGATTACGTATCAAGTGTTTACTACAATATATATAGCTATGAATCAGAATGAAAATAAATGTAACTCATTTCAACACATCGCGTATTGTTTATTGTAATATTCTACATAGTACATTTATCAAGTTACGTTCTAATTTTCTTATTATGTAAGAACGATTCCTACTAAGAAGACAAATTAATTACACGTAACTAATTGAAGTTGCACATAAATATGTGTAAGAATTAACATTATGTTGTTTTAAACGCGATGCCATAATTCCGGTATACAGGAGCTTACAATTAACGCGTATCAGCAGGCGTGCTATAGTGTATGGAAGAAGCGGGAAAAGTATCTCGACCAGAATCTAGGGTTTTTCGTTAGCATTCACGGTATCGAGCTGCGAATTGGACTTTACCGCCGACATTATACGTAGAAAATGAATCCGATTGGGCAGCGTGGCACGAAGGCCACATCCGGCAGCAGCACTGCAGTATTGGTCGATCCCGCTTCAGTAACACCGAAGTTGGTCGAATTTCCTATATATTATTGATAAATAGCTCGCGTTACTCGTGTGACTTTTACCATAAAATCAACGTCGGTGTCCGTAATTAAGGAAGGAAACTCTTGGTTCATCGGAAACGTCGTATATACCAATAACCAAGAAGAGACGCAGAAACGGTTAGGGAGTAAGCGCGTTAATTCTAACAAGAGAATCATCGTAAGGGATTATCGTGCATTGGGTGTGACGGACATTTATATATCCGAACGCGAGTTGCATGAAAGTCGTGCCGTGTTGCGTGAAGTGTTGAAGGAACGCTCGATTATTCGTGGATCTCGATGGGTGTATGTGCGATTATGTCGAGCGCCACCGAACCGAGGTGAGCGTTATAGAAGGGGAAACTGGCCAAAAGAAGCTGCCTTCGAATCTGTTTTTTGCTCCGCCATTGTACGCTACGAGAGTACCGCGAAGGAAGCCGCTTGCCTCATTTTCCCCGTGTTTTTATCTTCAATTACATTTTAGCGTACCGAACGTTAGCTCGACCGTGTAAACGCGCCTACGTCCGCGTTTAACGCACCGTCTCGTGGTTACGCTATTCACGAGGCGAAGCACGTTAGTGTCTTCTATCTTTCTCTGTTTCGTGTTTTCCATCTCGCTCTAACTTTTTCCTTTGCTCTCTCTTTCTCTCTTTGACACACACACGCGCGCGCGCGCACACACACACACACATACACACACACACGCGCGCGCGCGTCCGTGCGCGCAAGCACGCACGCACATACACGTACATTTCTCATTTTCTTTCTCACTCTCTTTCCCTTTCCCTCTGGTGTATATAATACCTCTCGATGCCTTCGACATCTCTGCGGAAGTCGTATGTGTAAAGGTTTTTCGCGTACGTGGACATCGGTGAATACGCGAAGTGATTCGTATAATAGCAGTGTCTTTTGCCGGGGATACAAATCTTGCGCGTCATTATGCAATAGACGACGTGCAACTGACGAGAAAGAACTGCCTCCTCTGTTGAGGACGAGGACGGCGGTGGTGTTGTGCGGCATGTTTTTATCTTTGTTTTCCAATTCCGTGCCACGACGAGGAAACGCTGCCGCTACTGCCGCCACCGCCGCCACCGCTGCTGCTGCTGCTGCTGCTGCTACTACTACTACTGCTACTACTACTGCTGCTGCTACCACTGCTGCTGCTACTACTACTACTACTACTGTTGCTGCTGTTGTTTTCTATATTTCGCGACGAGTAATCACGTGGGAATGCGTCAAACGATGCAAGCATATCTGTTATTAATCTCCACGACATGTATACTTGGTAGTGATATCTAGTGTAATTATGTGCAACACTCCGTATCATAGTGCTGACCGGAAATTTCTACCTTCGATTAAGCTTCCTTCTTACCTCCTTAATCACTTTTATTCAACGTTCTATCCTTCGTTATTTCGTCAAACAACACAGTGTTCGGGACTTTCTTTCATAAACGCGTAGCAGCGTTTTGTTTCATCGCATTCCAATTTCTTAATAACGCGTTGATATCGTTATTCGCCGGCAGCCGCTTACCGTCTCAGCTTACTCTACGTTCGAAGTTCACCGCTCGAATACTGTGATCCAGCATATATTGGAACATATATCTTCGTGGGAAGAACGATCTTGCTTTACTGACGTTCCTCTTCGCTTACTCCGCGTGTTTGGATGTTGCCACACCGAGGAGTATCGGTTTGAAGAATCTGCGATTTTCATCGGGCTTCCTATTCTGCGAGCGAAGAGAACGAGGTAAGCGGAATCTTTATGTTTTACTTGCTTCTTTATTAAATTAAGTATCGGTGGCCCTCCCCTCTCGCTTTCGATATTTCGAAATAAAAATTGTTTCACGTGATGCTGATCACTAGTACGTATACTAATTAATTATGCATTAAAATTGCTTCTATTTTTAGGTATTCGTGATACTAACTACTAATGACTTGTTTATTTATGCATTTTTTATTTGATGTTTTTTATTAAACGTTTGGCAAATGACAGCCAGATTGTACCTTATAAACATATGAATGCTGAAAAGGAAATTAAATAGTGTAATTTTCGATTTATAACGTAGTATAATAACGTAGTATTTTGCTAGATGCAAATACGTTTGTTATGTATACTATCAATTTATTCAATATATATTATTTACATTTAGGTAAATTTAGTCTTAATTCTTGTAAATATACTTCCTTAGATGTATTATAATGAGTATCTTAATGTTAATAACGGAAAGCCAAAGTAATTGTTACATATATATATATAATCTTAATCTAAATAATAATGTATATAATCTTATAAATATTTATTTTTGTATATTTATTTGCAGATTAAGGTTATGAGTTGGTCCGAAACACGCAAATGAAACATAGAAATGAGGAAATTAAACAGGATGGAGAACACTGTTGAAACAACATAATATTAAATGTGGAATGAATGAAGAAAGAGTACGAGGTTCAAAAGGGAAATAAAACAGAAGAAAGAAATTATTCCAGAGCATAACAATAGTTAATACAAGTGCAGGACAATAAATCAGTAATGGATGAATGGGAGTGAGAACAGCACATGTGAAGTGTAGGTGTGGGTGCGTACGCACGTGGGAGCCTCTGGATGTCGAGGCCGCAGCACTGGCAGTGTCAGTGGCAGTGATGGCCCCTGCTCTGACGGAAGGTGGTCCTCAAAAGCCTGAAAATTTGCTCCCTTCCCTTCCAGCTGGTGGATTTCTTTCCCCAGAGCAGGCTACACAGTTGTGCCAGAATCGTGAAATTCTGGCGAAATTTGTTGTCTCTGCAAACGTCCAACCATCAAAGATTGATGAACAGTGCTTACATGGTATATCCAAAGACCTCATTCGTGATGTCATCAACTCGAAATATGCCAATGATCTTGATAGTTTGTCTACATTTACGCACGGATCTGACTTGATTACAAAGAAGGCATTAATAAAACAGGACTGTGAACAACTGGACATTACGGGCAGTCCAGGGAAAAAGGTGACTGATACTATAATGAACGACCCATCTATGGGTGATCAAGCGGACAATATGGGTTTTTTGAAATCAAGCGCAGATTTGCCTTTGGTGGGCTCAGAAACAGTAGGAGATAATAAAAGTCTGGATGTGGATCAAATAATGGCCTTTGGTACAGATATAACTGCGGATAATGAACAATGTAACATGAGCAATGTTGGTGATATTGGACAGAATGTTGAGGAGATTTTACAAGTTATTAAATCTATTGAAGGCGTGGAAAATGCAGAAAATATATCTACAGGTAGTAATGAACCAGCGCAAAGCACTGTGGATGGAGTTGAAATGTTTTCTATGCCTGAAGAAGGATTTCCTTCCTTTGAAAGAGATTTACTTGATGTTGATGTTATGAGTATTTGCAATATTGCTGATGCAGTGGACCAACAGAAAGTCAACACCTTAAAGTTACAGCAAGATATTGTTGCCCAAAAACAACACGAGAGTGAAAGGAAATGTGCATTTTTATTAAGAAGACTGAGGAAGCTTCAAGCAAGAATAATAGGCAGGCATGTTGCTGAAGAAAACACTGGAGTTCTTGAGCTTGCTCATCATGGAGTGAAAAAATATCTTTTTCAAGAATTGGTTAATATCAGTTCTAAGTCTAATGTTAAAAACTTTCCTGAGATTAGTAGTAGTTTGAGTTCATTTTTGCAAAAAATTGAGAAAATGTGTGTTGCCCAGAGCAATAGTGTGAATCGTCAGCGATTGTGTTGCCGTTATTTTGGTGATGGATCGCGTGACAATTTGGGTAGTACTTCTGGTAATAATAGCAACCGTCAGTCAGTGTTTGGTACACCTCAAATTAAAGTTAGAGGCGAAGAAGTAGAAAGTGTGGCAGGACCTTTAGCCTCGCAATTACATATTGTGGAATCTAATCTTGACTCTGATTGTACTGCATCAAGTAGTGGTGGAGAAAGTTGTGATGAAATGCAGTCATTTAACAATCCACATCAACAAAGAATATCTATGTAAGTTTTAATCTCTTTTATAAAAAAGAAATTCATGTTTAGATTTGGGACCATTCTATTTTCTCTATAGTTTTAATAGAATGGAATTTGTGAATTTAAAATAATTTTGTACATTTTATTTCCCAGAGTAATTTTGTAATGCAAAATTTAGTACTGTTATCTTAGTATTCCTTTAAACTTGTTTGTTTTTAACACGTATTTCAGTTTATAAAAAAAACTGGAAACCGAACAATATTTTGGGCCGGTTTAGATAAATTTAATTTGACTATTATGTTGCTTAGTATGGCGAGTTTATGTACATTATTACTAAAAATAATTATTAAATGTAGTAGAAATAAATAGATAATAAACAAAAACAAAACAATAGGTATATGTTATTTCAATATTTATAGCAATATTTCAAATATTTTCAATACATAAAACTGTACTTATTGTAAATTAATTGATAAAATATTTTTTAACAAAATATCGATTGTTACTTAGTCGGTTAGTATTAATAAATACTTATTTATTTATTTACTAATAAATTTACTAATTTATTTCTTATGTTTTTATCAATAATACTTGTAGATCAAAACGGGCAGCATGGAGGTATGCTCAAGATCGTGCAGGTGTAGCAGCAAGATGGACGTGGCTGCAAGCACAAATATCGGATTTGGAATATAGGATTAGACAGCATAATGAATTGCAACGGCATATTAGAGCTAACAAGGGTTTAGTGATACTTGATAATGCAGAAACAGTGAATGGGTATAGTGGTGTTTTACCGGGTTCTACAGGGCGTTATAATTCACCAGAAGGTGAATTACCTGCTAGTAGGACTCGGCCGTTTGTCTGGAGTTTTTACAGGAAGAGGAAATTATTACAACTAGATAAGTTACACGAAGTCTCAAAACGTGCTGCAAAAGCATCAACTGTAAGATGCAACTGCGATCGTGTATTACCACCATGTGCTTTATGCACTGGAAGATTAGATCCAATGCAACCGCAAGAACCAATTGAACAAATGTCTGTACAAGAAAGGGTTGCACTTGTGGATCCTAGTTTCCATCCTGTTTTGTCATTTCCTGATGGTAAAACATTATTTCTGTATATGTTTATTTATGTACATACCTTGATAAGAAGATATAATTTGTTATGATGTGTAGCATAAGGTTTTTGAGAATCTACATTAATCTATGTAACCTTTTGCTGTGCAGAAATCACACAGGGAACTCATCTTGATGCTATCATGAAAACAGTGGAATGGCAACAAAAAATGTTAAGGGGAAATTTACGGATCACACGTTTAAAAGATAAAGATACCAATGAAAGGAGAAATAAGAAACTTCCAGGGCACAGACCAAAATATGCAGCTCGGTTAAAAAAATCATCCTCAAGTATTCTTACCGCAAGTATGTAACGTGTTGCATCATACAATCGTGTAGTAAAGAAGTCTTTTTTAGTCTTTTTAACCTTCGTTTGTTGATACTCTTAATGCAGGAATTAAGAAGAAAATGCTAAAAGGAAAAAGAAACAGGCTTGGTCATGATAGAAGCGTTCATGGTTTAAGTAGGAAGAGGGTACAGAAACTGACAACTGAAGATGATGATGATATTAGTGCACTTTCCAGCTCTAGTAAGCATTCATCTCCAGTGCCTTCTCCTTTACATCACACTATTGCTTCTACTACAGAGAAGAACATAGTTAAAGAAAAGAATTCTCATGGGTCAGTATTATTAATTAAATTTATTAAAAAAAAAAAAAATACATTAAACATACAATTAAAATTGTTAAAATTTTTTTTGCTTTCAGACGATTGAGGCAAAATTCATACGATATTGATAATATAGTTATACCATATAGTGTAGCTGCTTCAACTAGGCTTGAAAAGTTACAATACAAAGAAATATTAACACCAAAGTAAGTAACATTTTATTGAATACATTTTTGTATCTCAAGTGGGTAGTTATTAATATTACACTATGTTTTCTTTTTTCTTCAAGGTGGAGGTTATGCGAAGAGCCTACAAAGTTGGATATTAAAAATGGTGTTATGCATAGGCCTAGTCAAGACAGTGATGTAAGTACATCTAATTAAATAATTTTAAATAATTTTACACCAGTGAGATTAAATGTATCTGTACATTATCTTTAGTTCGAAGATATGTCAGACGAAACTATAGCTTTAAGACATGAACGAAGCGAACGAGAAGAAAACAAACGTTTTATGACGTATATGAATATGCCACATCAGTCTCGTATTCGACACAATCGTAGGACAGATAGTCGAGCAGATAGTGGTGCGAATACACCAGGTAATTGTACATATTATAATTTACTTAATTTAAATATCGAAATTAAAATATTGAAATTACCTACAATTAATCTTCTCGTGTTCAGATAATTTAAAAATTATTTCTCAATCGTTAGATCCTATGTCTCCACACGCAAGTGATTTTGGTGGAGACATGATGTCACCAATTACGTCACCTCCTGCAACTCCACAAGTTCAAGAATCAGAACATCAACATAACTCTGATAACTTGCATCGATCATCTGCTTTGCAAAATGCTTTACGGCGTCGTACTGCGCCTATGTTAAGAGTAGGGAAAGACGACACTGGTACTTCGGTAAATGAAGATGAAAATGAGGTATTATTTTTTGATCTGATTAAAGTACATGTTTGAATACAAAACAGAATATTAAAAAAAAATTGTATACTGTTTTTCGTTAGATTTTGCCGTATGAACCAAGGATATTTCCATTATCCGAAGAAGTATATGACAAAATGCTGGAAGTGATGCCAGATGGGCATTGGCAAGCTTCTTCAGCATCTCTTTGTTCCCGTGATGAAGAAAAACCGGACGATGTACGTACACTGTGTTTGTATTAAATATTTGAGTGTTAATTATCAGAACTTTTTATTATGAAAGAAATATCTGAATGCTCGTACTGATTATTAATATAAACTTTGAGCCAACTTTCATGGCTCCTCGAGGCTATCCCTGGTAAGCAGTGTCATTTGATGCTTCCTATTTTAAATACAATTGATTTTATTTTTATCGCATATTTCAGATTTTAGTAATATTTAAGAGAGACTGCATTGCGTTTACATGAGTTTTATAAGCATTAGAATATTTTGACGAATTAGCCTGCTGATTGTTTTTTTCAGCTCTTACAAGCTTGTACATTTAAATATAGTTTTTGTAATATATGCAGAATAACCGTTGGAAAAAATAGTTTTTCATAACTATTTAGGTAGACGTTAATATTTCGTTTCTAGGATGGGGAAATGGATTCTCCAGAATCAGATTCGACAGAATCAGCTTGTTGTGACGTAGAGGGTGAGGATCCCAATGATCCTGAATGGACAGTAGCTGACGATAGGGATACTGAAAAGGAACGAATACGTCCAACGGCTAAAAGATAGGATAAAGTCTTTAATACATACAGTATGTCTACGTCGTCGTTACTATATGCAGAAGCTACCTGTCAATTGTTATATATACTTGTCGGTCATGTAACATGCACCTTAAGTTAATGGTATTACGAATCTGTAAAGTGTATTATAAATATAAATTTTATAACTTCATTCTGCTTAAATTAATGGGAAACCTTAATAATTGCTTTTTAAGTATTGCTATTTCGGCCAAAGCATTAGAATTGTACGGGACTACCATCATTTTATTTAGAATAAGGATATTGTTATATTTTTCTTTGATTGTTATAACCGATAAAATAGGTCCTTCAACAGTTAGAATCTCATATGACCAGAAATAGACGATTTTATATTTAAAAAAAAAAAGACAAAAATAAAAAAGTGTATTTATATTATAATCAAATTCTTACGTTAAATAAAAGTGCCAACTAAAATGTTCTGTAGCATTATCCTTCGATGTTGCATATTTTTTCTAGTTACGACGAAGCGATGTTCATTGTACAATAATTGCATCCATTCGACAAAAATTCAACTACTACGAACACACATAATAATGTATTGTATATATGTCTATATTGTGTACATCGTTATATTTCTATATTTGACTTCTCTTATGTTGTTTATCATTTCTTCAAGTGATTTCATAATTTTTGCATCTCATATAACAGTCAAAAGCAGTTTACCTATTAAATTTTAAAAGGACATGTATATGATCATTTACATTTAATTTATGTATTTTACGTGATTTTGTGTTATCTACAGGTAAGAAGATGGAACAACAGAAAGTTGATATATTTATTAAATTTTAGTTTTTATAAAGAAATGAAGTACTAAAAGTAAACGACGTATAATATTTTGTTATCAAGAAACAACTGTACCCTGTATTTTGACTGTTATGTTCTTATTTATAATTTATAGAGCATGAATTCATGTTTAAGTTACATGTTCAAAATCTTACGTCACTGTGATTTCATAATTTTTTAATAATCTGTGATATTATATGTAATTTCTCTCTTATTACATATTTTATATTTAGTCAAACGTACTACCTATATTTAAAAGTCATGCGCTTAGATTTTGTACATCACATTTTGAATGAAAATAAACAGGCAATAATAGAACATGCTTTTCTTTTACTATTTACGTGTTGATTAATATCACAAATTATATCAAAATGTTAAATGAAATTTAATTTATCACATCATGAATATAAAATAAACAGGATTAAAATAAATGTGTGTTTCTGCACAATCTTGTTATTTTTTAATAATATTTGAATTTTATTTGAAAAATCTTACATTAATGTTCATATAAAATTTATACTGAATCAGAATTAAAATATACACAGTTAATATTCTTAATATCCTTACAGTTGAAAGACTTAGATTCATTTAAATATTACTAAAGGAAATATATTGGGTATCTAAATTCTCTAAATTTACTATTACAGCAGTCTGACTCGTATCAAAACGCGGAACAGATATTAATCTAACAATTTGATTTTCATCACCTAAAAAAAATTAAATTATTAATCGCTTTTTATTTTAGTACAAATCGTAGCTTTTATTCCGCTACAATATTTTACAATGAGGCACAAACCTTTCCACAATTTCGTTTCAAATTTGTCTGTATTTCCCACGAAATATATATCTGGACATGTTTCCATAATAAACAAATCTTTCTTGTAGTATGGGCAAGCTAATAGTGTGTCTGGAGCA
This sequence comes from Bombus pyrosoma, assembly GCF_014825855.1. Classification (NCBI taxonomy): domain Eukaryota; kingdom Metazoa; phylum Arthropoda; class Insecta; order Hymenoptera; family Apidae; genus Bombus; species Bombus pyrosoma. The sequence continues at coordinate 19,223,882 of NC_057776.1, read as the reverse complement.
GTTGGACACACATGTCTCCATAATAAGGTCTTTTCTAGCCATTCAAGAGCTGAAATACCAGTTTCACCTGCTACTTTAATGATATCTTGAATTGATTGACCACTAGTACCAGTTATTATTCGTCCTTCAATTTTGCCAATCCACGGATTTGTGGTACTTTTAAAGCTTTCAAGTCTATGTTATTGAAATAGAATAAATTTGTGTATACATAATAAAATGTGGTAATTACTTGTTTATACAATTCAATATATACAAACCTAGATGATTTAGGTAGTAAACAAGGATGAAATGGTCTTTGAGGCAACATAGCATTAGTGGGATCATGTTCTCCTGGCATTAAAGTAATAGAACAACATGTTGCTAAATTACTTAAGAATGTATCTACAGATTTTATTGCTTCCCCAAGTCCTTTAGCTATGTCTGTTGCAGCCTGTGATGTATCATTACTTTTTATGGTATTACCTAATAAAGACAATAAAGTATTATACAATTATAGTACTATATATAATTTTTATAATAGCGAATGTGATTTACCTGCTATAATGAGTCGAACAATAGAGGTATTATCCTTTTGTATTGTTACATTACCAGCCATTCCACACAACCATTCCATAAAAAGGGACATCCCTAAACTGTCACAATTATTAGATAAATTTAATCCAGATACTATCACCAGCTTCTTTTGTGATATGCATTCATTTAGAGATTCTTTTGGTGCACATCCAGGAAAACACCAATCCTTTACCTAAATAGAATTATCACTATTATGTTAAACACAAGAAAAATATAACAACAATTATACTTTTCTAGAATTAAAATTACCATAAATGCGCCATCACTATTTTCATTGCCTAACACAGCACAAACAACTCCGGTAACAATTTGCTTTAAATCAACTTGCTCGCCTACTAATTTAATTCGCAACATTTCATCTTCCAGGAAAGGTTGATCTTTCTCTGAGCAGTAATTTGGTTTAGAGCAGGAAACACTAAACTGATGTTCTTCACTAAGTTCCCTTAAAATTGATGGTTTCCATTGCTGGTGTTTATACAATGTGCCAATTATTATGCATTGTTGGTTTTCTAAATTTTCTAAATCGGCCAATTTGACAATCGGAACATTCCCTGTGCGAGAAAGAAGATTTTTATATATATTTTTATTATATGATCATAACCTTGTAATATAAGAAAAATTAATAAACATACCCCATTTAGCTTTAACACGCGGAGTTAGAACATTCCTTAATTCTGCAAGTCTAGCAGAGTATATGTGCGCATATTGTTTAGAATAGTCATTTTTCGTGTTTACAAACTTTTTCGAAAGATCTTTATAATCAGCTTGTTCCCTTTCAAATACTTCTGGCTTCTCTTTCCCCGGCATCACAAATAAATCATTACATTCATTTTTAGTTTTATGAACCATTTCTAACTCAGATATATGCGAAATTTAATGAAATAATTTATGTTCAGCTATCACTCGGTTATACCGGCTTTACCGCCAAATTTGTCTGAAACGCTAACCTCACTAGCGCCACCATGAAGCCAGTTGTATGAAAAGTTTGAAATACAATAGATATCTTTTAGCTTTACTACAACTTTGTCTTATTGTATAAAATTTGCCAAAAATATTTTACATTCCTATGAATTACAACGGTCGTTTTATTGATTTTTAAATTATTTGCGAATGATATTAAATATTTGAAATAAAGAAAAAGGAAAAGTAATATAAAAAAGTAAAACATATAATAAATGATGCAGGGACTAGTAAAAAAACCACTTGAAGCTATATATTTTACTTGTTTTATTATTTCCAAATCTTGCTTAGAACCTGAAGAAATTCTTTCACAATCTAATAATTAATTAATGATAATTAAGTTTAACATTAACGCCTGACAACGACGAAGTAAAGATTATATACCTATATATATGTATATATATTAATATACATATATATATTTATATTTTAATTATATATATATATGTGTATATATATATATATATATCATGTATAAGCTAATCCTTGCCCAGACACACGTGTTGATATGCAGTTGTTCATTCAATTTTTCTTCTACGGGCATATAAATAAAATCTTATTGCTTAATATTTTTTAAATATATATATATATATGTATATGTACATATATGTATATATATGCGCATATATATGTATACATATGTATATATATGTATACGGTATCATTACCATTACATATGATGATATGTTTTTGTAGTCCCAATGATTAATATGCACAGATTTGTGCAAATGCCTCAAGCGTGAGACATATTATGGACGGATTGATCCAGATGCAAAATGGACTTTCCGAATAATCGAAGCAGATCGCAAGAATTTCTTTCGCACTAATACGTGCAACAGCTCGATCAAAACCTTTTCGTTTTTCTGTTTCCCTCGCCTATTTCTTTTACTTTGCCTTCTTTTTTTGTAATTGTTTGCATTCAAATTCGACTGCAGAAAAAATAGCTTAATCTAATCAGCTGGCGTTAGTTTGCGACCGATTTTCGGAATGTCCTCATGTATCCGGCAGTATTTTGACGAGGCCTAAGATTGTCGTTCTAACCTCGCCCGTGAAGAAGGTGGCGAAAAAAAAAAGAGAGAGAGAGACGCGGCCGCTCACGGGTCGCCGTATTTTTCTTTTTTCTTTATTCATTCTCTATACGTAACCATATTGAATCGATCGCGGAGAGGCATCACTCAAAAGCCCCGTCGACATACTGGTTATTTATTTTTCTTTATTTGCTCTCTAAATATCAGATTCTTAATTCTGAATTAATTTTATATCGCTACGGTAAAGTTATTATTTTTTTTCTTTTTAAATATCACAATAACCTTACACAGAAAGCTGCAACTAATTTATAATTATATTAATATTAATAATATTATTATTATATCATTATTACTTTATCATAATTAAATATTATTATTTATTATTATTTATTATTATTGTTGTTTTTATTATCTACCTCGTAAATACGTTGGGATTTTTATCTTTTTTTTTTTTATCCTTTTATCTTTCAACGAAAACACCCTAGTAAGTAACTCTTACGCGCGATTCTTTTTAGGGTAATTGCTTCTTTTAAACACATGACTCGTGCGTATTGGCGACTTTAAATTTCGCATTTATATCCGTTGGCGGAGGATGAAGTGTTCATTGTTTTACGCATGTGTTCAATTAAAATTGAGTAAAAGTAAATCAGCCGGTTTCTCTTGTTTCTTTCTTTTTCACTCTTTCTGTCTGATTCTTTTTTAAATAGTTTTCCGGCATGTCCCCGTTTTTTATCATCGAACCATACGTTTGAAGTTGTCCTCTATCGCTTCCTCGATTTCGATCGAGAGGCTTTGTCGGTCGCGATGTTTCGCAACATCAAGTATTTAAATATGCGTTACGACATTAATCAAGAATAGATCGTTAATCAAGAACAGTTAGATTCTTCTTTTTCTTTCTTATGTATATATTTTTTGTAAAATAAAAATTTAAATTAATTTGATCGAATTAAAAGTAACGAGGAAATGTTTTTCTTAATGTTCATCCTCAATTAATTCCGTTCTCAATTAACGACATTTTCTACACAATTTCACTTAATATGTGTAATGTGTATACGTACATCGAATTGAAAATTCACACACGTACTTACTCTAGTTATATGTGTGAATTTGTCGGAATAATTTCCATTGTCTAACAAGATCCACGATGTTTGTTCACGGAAGAAAATGTTTCAGTATTGTGATCAAGAGAAAGATCGATGATACGTTTGCGATAAAAAGTGTCGATATTCATGATAAAAGTAAGTTAAATATTTATGTTTCAAAACTACGCAATAACATTGTCACGTTATTTTTTTTTTTTTTTTTTTTACAAAACGTACCCAATCTATTAAATTGCGTGGAAAATCTTTTGTCGAATTAAAATTGAACATTCTTAATGAAAAATTCAAATTAATCGTTGCGTTTGGTACGCTTTGAATATACCCGTCTGAATATAACTCGATCGCTCGAAGTAACAATCGTATCGATATCTTGATAAAATATGGCGCGTGTCAGTAATCGTTTGCGCGGCTAACGAGTGTACGTGCAATAACCAGGTGTGAAGAACAAGAAATGATCGTTGCAGATCGTTGCAGTGTAAACGACATTGCTGAGCGCGAAGCAATTGCTGAACGACGGCCCGCCATTTGAATGAATTTTTTCCGTGAACAGGTATCGGCTTATAAACATTATAAACATATCACAATTCGGGCGTCTTCTATTAGAGAGTGTTTTGTAATATGTATATACGTCGCTATCTTTTTTTTTCTAAATCACGTTACACACGATAGATTCGATTAACATAATAATTAGACTGCTGATTTTTATGGAAATTCATTTTTTTTGATAATATAGTTAAAAAAGCACAGACTTGGTAAAATATTGTTTCATCTACCAAGTACTATAGAAAGCGATATACTTTGGATGCTTTATACATTCTTTCACATTATGCGCATTCTCTGAAATCTTGCACTTTCAAATTTCTTATAAATGCATAAAAACCCGTAGTCTAATAATAAATGTCGCCGAACATCGTTTCCTGTTCGTTAATTTCTATTTTGCGTGAATAATGACGTGAATTTAGTTTCCTTTTCCAATAAAAATTTTCCTATCGTTACACATGTCGAGCTTGTAGCTTTTATGGTTTTATGGAAAGTAAATCTTTTAAAGTATAATTTTTCAACGCATACTCGCATACAATTGTTTTTGAGACTACTTCGTGTAAACTGAGATTAACGATTAATCGAAGTTTGTACATTAAAATAACGCTTAAGGATAATAATCGACAACCTTGATTAAATCAACGATCGATTTTTGTAACATACTTTCATCCTACATGTTTTAATAAAATTCTAGTTAACAAATTGTTAACCTAAGAAGTTTAAATTTAAACTTTCATAGTATCTTCCCGCTCGACTTTCTAATTATTCTTTCGATGTTTAGTTTTCCTATACGGGCTCGCTATATTCGATAGTGTTGTGTACTTTCATGGAAAATTTAACCTGTTTTCTTAAATAATCAGTGATTATGTACCAACGGAGTGCCATTACACCACGTTGAAAGTCGAGTACCCGAGAGCACTCGAAATATATTCGATTACTCGAAGTTAGATTTCGATTCGTATCGAGTATTCGACTATATGAATTGAATAATTGAAAAATCGTCTTATCGAATCCTATAGAATTCGATTTATCGGACTGACTCGAATAATCTGTCGTTCAAACAATATCCGAAATAATTCGATCGATCGAATAAGTTCGATTAGAAAAATTCAATTCTATTCCAATTATTTGAATGCTACTACGATTTATTCGAATTTTCAAACGATGTGTTCGAGCTTCTTCATAGTTGAAAATTTTATCAACAAATAGAAAAGGATAAAAAAAAAAAAAAAAAAAAAAAAAAAAAAAAAAAAAAAAAAAAAAAAAAAAAAAGAAAAGAAAAGAATAATTCAATTAAATTTCCTAATAATCTATAAATAATATATAAAATTAGATATAAATATATAAATATATAAATTATTATCAAATAATATCTTTTAAGATATTCGATACGATCGGCGATATTCAAATTCATTGGTTTGATTCGAATAAATCGAGCACGTTTGTTCGAGTATTCGGATTTCGATGAAATCATTCGAGTCGAATATTCGGAACATTCAGTCATCTGATTATCTACCCTACCCAGCATATAACGAATGCATACACAAAGCTTGCGTGATAGAGATAACTATACATAGACCCTGGCATTTTTTCCAATATCTAAATGTTCCATTTTCCTTTAATAAATCATTTCTTTTCCTATTAATATTAGAACGTACATATCTTGATGCTAGGTCCTTCAGGACAGAAAACTAACAGGCAAATAAATACAGGGACATATGCTACGCGATTAACCTTTCTCTTATACATGGACAAATACTGTAGTACAAAGTGCTACTACGATTACACGTATAGATTTTCACAGATACAAATTCACAGATGTCTACTCAACGAACGACGTTTTTTAGGTGCTTACCAACGATGAAATGCCTCTTTCTTTTTGCATATAAATAATTTTCGTTTAAATACGCGGTTATCAATACAACAGGTATCTTGTCTTTGGTTGTTGCGAAATCACAAAGATTATAAATATCAATAAATAAGTTAGAGAAAACGAGATTAAATATATCGTATTATTGGTACGATATGGGATAGTAAGAACGTTGAAACTTTGCTTTCTATGTAGGTAAATATATAAATGTTATTAAATACATAATTAAATAAATTAATAAGTTCTAGAGAGGATATCGATGCGAATAATTAATCGTACAGTACGAAATACAAGCACGGAGGATATTCTACGTATTTTTCACGTTTTCTTCTTTATTTTATTGGATATACGATTATGTAAATTGTTAGATTATAGAAAAACAAATATTCGATAAAATATTTGAATGGGAGTATCTATCTTTTGTAAGTTAATGTTGGCATTCGCCTTCTTAAACGGAGACTTAAATTAAACTTTAAAATGTAGAATTTAGAAGGTAGATCTTTTACCTTGTTCCAGAAATTCTAGATTACCAATGCCAGGCTACTTAATTACAGCTGATTTTTCGCGCGTAAGAGGTTCTTCGTATTTTCCTTCTTTTCATCGCTAATCACTCTTTGTGCGCATAATTTAGTACAATTTCGTACCAAGAAGTCGAAGTTAAGTGGTGTTAAGCACGCAACAGTGATTTGGAGTCGCGTTCGTTGCGATTCATAAGCGGATGGTAGCTAATTAGTGGTAAATTAGTAGAAGGAAAGTAGACCTTTTACGCGTCTACTTTGCGAACATTGTTACGAAAGGCTGGAATTGTGCAACACCAGTTTCTGTTTCACGATCTGTTTGAATAATTTTCGTCACGCCTTCCGTCGAGGCAATTGTCTTGCTGGTGAAAAATAAAAATCGTACAACTTATTTTAAACGCGTTTGTCGATGATCTTCTAAAACCCGAACTAGTCAGCATTTTTAAGATATAATTTAAACAACTAATTATGAACATTGAAACGTTGCTATATTTTAAAAAATTTTCCTTTTACATATACGAGACGTTTCATTATTTTTAGGTCCTAATTTAACGATCGATCAAGCATTGAAAAACGTCAGAACTAGATCAAAATTGTGTTTAAATTACAGTTGATTTATCTGAAATCAGAAGTCAATAATAAAGAGAATATTACTCTTTCGAAAAAATGCTCTTTCGAAAGAACGTATAATTGTTATAAAAAGCAGAGCAGCTATAATATAAAATTATAATTTATAATTAAAAAGAATAATTTTCAATGCTAAATCGATCGCTAAATAAGTTTCATCAATGATGAACCACCCTGTACATTGTTACATCGTTAAACTTCGATGTTTAACTCAACCGTAATAACGTTTATCGTTCTCCTTTAACGATGCACCCATTCTATAAACGTCGTCCGACGTGTAGACATCAATTCTACTAATCTCACACGCTTCTTTTGCTTTTTATAACTTTCATCTGCTTCGACCCTATCGGTTTATCACGAATATCATAAATATCTATACAAGTAAGTAGATCTCGAATTCTTGTATTCATTGTTCGCATACGTTATCGAGTGCGTTGTTAAATAAGTGTAGACTTTCTTTGTCTTGGTTCGTGTCTTCACATGTGTAATATTTCCCCCACCCCCTCCCTCCTTTTCCTTACTTTTGCGGTATTTTACAATTTCATTGTTCCAATACGTGATCATCGTTGTTAATCGATTCTTCGATCGAGGCTTGTTTAATTGGCTTCTATAATTCTAATTAGTCAGAATCAATGTCCACAGACGATCGAGTCAGTCATCGTGGCCATCGTTAATAACTATCCCACGTTATGCACGATTGTAAACGTCGATAATGAAGATTATCGTTCATTATTTGATATGTATGGTTCACTTTGGAATATCTATCTTCCTTCTTTACAGAAGGTTCTCCAGAGCATAGGGGAATTTTTTAATCAAAAATTCTCCCAAGTTTATATGGACTTTCCGTAGATATTCTATTATATAAGGATCTTCAGAGCATTCGTTTGTCAAACACTTTTCAGAGCTTTTTCTATTAAAGATTTTTCAGAATTTACCGATACTTTCTCGCAGGTTTATGCGATTTCCATAGTTATTTTATTACTTAAGAAAACTCCGAAAAGAGCAATCCTCCGACACTTTTCACAATTTGCAGAGATTCTCCGTTGAAGATTTTTCACAATTTACCGATACATTCTATCGAACGTCCCTCAGGATTTGTAAAGATCCATCATGTAAGATTTCTTGGAATTTACGCGCATTCTTTGTTCAAATTTCATTACATTTCAAATGTATTTAGGATTTACAGAAACTCTTTCTATCCAAGATTCTTCAAAATTTCCTATAGGTAGATTTTTTTCTTTTTTTTTTTTTTAATAGACAATCTCTAATCGAATATTTACAAAACAAAAAGAAAATTGATTTCCATTGTTCCACTTAGTTTCACGTAGTAAAATTATGATGGCGACGCATGACGATACGTGAATCGCTGTACGTCTGTACCACGATAATTACACGCTTAAGAGATACCTATGAGATTCACCATCACGGACACGTAAAATAGCATCTTTTATTCTTTGGGATTGTTTACGCAGCCTTGACAAATTAATAAATAGTCGAACCTTTCAGGTACCTATGTGCAAAGAACATCTGATAGCGAGAATGAAATTTCCTTGAATAAACGCCTATATGTAATATACATATAACGTCGAAGCAGACGTTTCACGGAATTTCCTAATTGTTTCATTAAAATAGTCGATTAATCGACTTGAATCAACGTCACGAGATCGGTGACGCGGCAATTTCTGTCAGGAATTATCTTTTCATGTAAAATATCGACGAATTGACTATCGACATGCGGATCATCCGCGGGAATGAATGGGATGGAACATCCGTGTTACCGCGAGATTCTTTTTCAAATCTCGAGTTGAAAGGTGAAATACACTGCTCAGTACAATCAATGATTCCAAGTATAAAAAAAAAAAAAAAAAATATATATATATATACATATATCGTACACCATTCGTAGAAAAATATATCGTAAATCATTTGGTGGTAGATTTCCTCGGTTTTAGTTCTTCGGGCTACGAGGTTCGAAAATAACACGATAAAGTGTAGTTACGTGGTTGTTACATTTTGTAGTCTGAAATATTTCATTTTTGTGAAATATATTTATATAAAGAAAGATTTAATTGCTGTATGCTCCATCTTTTTTTTTTCAATATAATTCCACGAATTATAAGTTTAAAAAGTAAGAGGATATTTTTAAATACGTTCTTTTGTAAAATATATTGTACGAAGAAATTGCTATTTGCGCTTTAGCTAGAATCGTAGATTATTCGAAGTTACTCATAGTCTACCTATCGATCGAATCACTTTTCCCACTGTTCTTCGGAACAAGGGCTGGCTGTTAGAAATTTTCTTGATGTGCCGTTCGTGTTAAGAAAACGTGTTGGAACGATTCCTGGGAAACTACGAGAGCGTTTATAGGGAACGATATCACGCATGAGATACGGAGCGTTGATTCCAATTGCGGCCGAATAGAACCGGCTGTGGAATTGTTGAAACGCAGAAAGTGGCTTCAACTCGGATGCAAGGTCAGATAGAAGCAATTATTGCGCACACTTTCATCGTGGTGCATATGGGTTGCATTCGTTCGCGAAAATTGTTCGCGTGTCGTGTATGCGAAACCATGGTGTACGCGTATAATATGCGAAAACTTCCAATTACAATTTGTTAAATAATAATATCTATGTTTACAAGTAAGATCGATAGAGATCGTTTTCTAACTATCTATGTTGAGCAGTGTATTCATCGACATAACTGATAGAATGGAGTCGGTCAGAATCGATTGTATCTTGGAAATTATGAGATTACACAATATTTTACAAATGAACTTCGATATTTACGCGAATTCGTATTTTTTCAAATATAATTAAAAACTGAAAATTATTAGGAACACCATACTTTGGATATTTGACATATTTTTATATGTTACGCGTATTTTTGCATTTGCAAATTTCCCGCAAATGCATATAAATAACGATTAACGGTAACAAACGATAGTTGTAATCGATGGGAACGATGTTATTTGAGAAATATACGATGTAGATCGCCTCGACTCCATCCTGTCAATCAGAGGGATAAAAATTACTTTCAGGCAACGTCACTTCCGCTAATATACGCGATGCATCGCCAGACGGATGTGTAACTAAAACACATAGAGCACGGAAAAGAAGCGCACGCGACATTATTAATCCCTTTCGAATAACAACTACGTCGAACAATCTACGATCACACACGTTTTTTTTTAATCGCGAAACGTTCGAAAAACTCGACGAGAAAAAACATCACGAGATGTATGCTATTATAGATTAGAACGAGTTACAAGTTTTTCTTTCTCTTTAACACCTTAAAACCTTTGTATATAATAATAAATATAGCGTTTAAATTATAGCCGAGCCTAATATCTGTAAATATTTATACACGATAGCTACGGTCCCTAATTAATGCGTCGTATTATACTTTCGGAATGTATGGACTTGACGTTCTTCTACCTTTAAACTCTTTACCTGTTCCTCCTTTTCTTCTTTTTATCACTTTCTTATTACTTTCAATGATTGGAAAGACCGAAAAAATTGTCGGTAAGGTAGGTCACGATCGATCGAGGACAATTTTCGAAGACTTTCAAAAGCCCCTCGCTTTTCTTTTCCTTCTTTTTTCTTTAATCTATTTAGACGAGAATCTACGTCGTCCGGGTATATTAGAAAAAATGATATGTCTTATTGTACGTGGTCGCGAGATTTCGCGTCCCTATCACTTTTATTCCGACGTTCCTTGTAACCTACTTGATTGCTGGAAGAAGTATGGCGCGATCGTGCGTAAAACATTTTTCACAAAGGCGTTCTATATACTTCGATAGAAAATTCAAGCATAATTGGTACACGTATTTCGTAATAACTTTGTTGAAACGTTTTCGATGACGATACACGAGATTCTGCGAAGCTTCGATCGCTCTCAAATGACGATTAGATTTCTACGGTTCTCTTTCGAACTTCTAGAATTATATTTAAATTACTAGTTAAAATGTTAAACAAGGTTCGCGCTTGTGTCATATTACGTGATATTTTTACTGCCTTTACTGGAATTTCGTCGCGTTTCGAGTATTTCTTATCCAAATTACAACATCCTTCGTAAATATATTACAACATCGACCATGTATGAAACTTTTGCAGACGCTTTCAAGTTATAGAAATTTATTTACACAAATGTAATTTCCATTCGTATGATAATCACGTTAAATACGGATAACGTATATTCAAGGATGTATCGAAATTTGCGAATGTTATCATTCGCGAAATAATTATATAACGTTAAATACGAACGACCCACTCTTCAATTTCTTATACTTTCATCGATTTTCTTACCTAGACGCTCGAAACATGTTCAGCCGTTATTTCACGGCTGCGCTATACTTCTTCCATTAAGAATACCTCTTGCTTCCCTTCTCAGTGGAACGCTGAGCATTCGTGTCGTCGTGGTCAGCCTCTATTCCCACTCCTCCATCTTACACTTCGATCCTATCAAAACGTAATATCGTTTGAGAAACTTGGTCACGAGATACGGTCATTTTTACCTTCCTCCGCTTATCGATTTACAAGGCGTGCGAGCTCGTGGTCACGATTTACGGAATGAAACGCTCGAAACTCGGTAGCTCGACACCCGAAGGCCTCCCTATGGACACGTTTGCTTCAGTCTAACCAGCGTTCCGGTGAAGAATATCGTGGACAGAGAGCGAGGTTACGCGATCAAAAATAATTTCTCGGATGCTTGGAAAAATACCGTTTCGAGACTGGCCTACTTTTCTTAAAGTCGGATTCGCGGCGCTGATACGCGCCCGGCGAGAGATTCCTCGATTTTCAGCGCGTCGTCTCGTTAGGACGGATTCGGGATCTATTTTATCTGTGTATGTGGCAGGTTTTTCGTTTCTCTATCTTTCATCCGTGTATTTCCATTCGTCGGCCCTGCTCGTCACTTCGACATTTCGAGCTCGCACGTCTTGTTTCCATCGGCCGAACACGACTTTTCACCGTTCACAGGGTGTTCGACGATTTAATATTATAACATCGTATCACAATGATGACACAACACTGCCGTCTAGATATCCTCGCGATCTTTGGATAGATATACGTATCGATGTCTTTGGTGTTCGTCAGCTATATATATATATATATATTTCCTCCGTTTAAACAAAGAGAATGCAGGTTTTCTCTGTTCATTCTCCTATTGGATAAAAATCTTTGTGTTCCGTAGAAAATATCCGGATTGTACAGGATCATGCGGAAAATCATGTTCTTTTTCTCGATCGTATCTTCTTACCTGTGCTTTCTTAAATGCTTCTGCCTTTTATCAATAGTTTGACGTTGTCGCCGCGATGGACTCTTCTTGTTCGTTCTTAAGGAAACAAGATAAAGGCTTGCCGCACTCTTGAGACGAGTTACGTCTTCGAATTGTTCGTTAACGTTCGTTACACGATCCACGAGAGTCGATTTCTTGGAAATTCTTCTTGATTTCGTCGTTTGTTTTTAGCTGGCGTGAAAAAACATGATCCAAGGGGATCCAGAATCTATAAGCTCTCGATCGCACGGTTGGTCAGCCTCGTTCGGGTTCTTTCTTCGTGATCTATTGCCTGTGCTTTCGCGTGTATACATATACATATCTATTATATACATATACGTATGTAAAAAAGAAACAAAAACGGACTCGTTAGAATAATTCTTTAGTCACAGTACAAAATATCTGATTCGCGTGTACTTTGCTTCATCTTCTTTTTTTTTCTCTCTCTCTTCCCCCTCTCCTCTTTTCTCTTTTCTCTCCTCTTTCTCATTCCGTTCACGACGTATGATAAACATATATATATATATTTGTTTCCTTTACTCCAATATATATATATATATATATATATATAGCTATCTGTATATATATATACTTTCCGTATTTATATTGGTTTCTACTAATCCTTATGCGAAATGCCATTCTATATAATTGTAAACTGTATAGCGTACTGCCTACTGATATGAGTTTCCTTAGTTCACTTGTAAAGCACTTTTTAGATTCAATCGAAACGATTCATCGCGAGCGAGCGAACCTCGTTGCAAATGTTTCTTTTGCGTTGCGAATTAACCAGTTACGTCGGTTGATTTTCGTATCACGCACGCAATCGATTTCTCCTGTTGTTCGTTTATTCAGCTTTCCCTATCTTCTATTCGTGATTTTTTGTTGTACACGATCGTTGATGATTCCTTCCTCCTCCTTGACATAATATTTCCAGGTTTGTATCGATAATGGTCTTTTTCACTGAATGGGTCGTAGTCAAGATATAAATTTCAATTTCAATGGTTTAATAATTTTGGTTGTGTCTGTACAACGAAAAATACACGGTCGAAGAAGAAACTTTGATTCTCTCGAGTCCAATCTAACGATTGCGTATCCTTATCGCTGAATTCTCTATATCTATCGCTCTATTCTTTCCTAGTTTCCCTCGTTGTCTTCGGTAAAAGCGATCCCTTCAGCTCGTTTTGGGCTATTCTCGATATGCGTTCAATCTGTTTTTTGTTTCCGACGACGAAAATCCTACTTTTCTGCATCTTTATCGGAAGAAACGAAGAAACATTACCCATCGAAAGTATGATCGGTGAATTTTGATGAAAATCGACTGACTTTAGTTGATAGAATTATCGTTTCGAAATATGATTTAAGGAGAATTTTTGGATCTCTTCTAGTTCCTTTCAATTGTGCCATCAAAAATGTATTTTCCTTTGAATTTTGAAAGTTCTTCGATCTGTGATTAAAGATTCTCAGAGCTCTTTAATCTCTTAGGAACCCTCGCATTTCTATAATTTAAACGAACTCTTAACAGGAATAAAGTCGATCATTCGATCAAGGTATCTTAATAATATAACCAATTTTATAATTTCAATGACGTTGTCTATGCATCTACTTTCGCGGAAATAGTTTAAGATTTTCGACGCGCTGCCGACAAAGTTGAAGATAAAGAAGAAAAAGATCCAAAACGAGCCGATGGAACGCGACCGAGCTGTCGAGTAATTAATAGCGCAGCAAGCGAGCATACGAGTAGCTGGATATCGAAAAACCGTGTCGCTCGATCGCGACTTCGTGCATGCCGAACATTTTTTTTTCGCGTTTTCCCTCGTTCTATCCTTCTTCCTTTAACACATCCCTTCTTGTTCTTTCTTTAGTCTTCCAGATTTCTCACAGTTTCAGTGGCGTAATAAGTTTTTTTTTCGTCGTTTTCATACAAAAGTAGCAAAAGCTTGGCCGCGAGTGCCGAAGAATTATACTTTTTAACACCGCGACAATGCTTCTTCTTTCCGAAGCGTCGTCGCTATTCCTATGTTTCCCCTATTTTTTTTTTTTTTTTTTTTTTTAATAGAGTGAGGTTCGAATGAAAATTTGTCGACGACAAAACGTTGCGTCGTCACGCGCGACGTCGACGATAAACGCGCGTTCACACGTGTAATCGCTTCTTGTTATTTATTTTGGTGTGTTCAGTTTCACGCGTTTGTTGTACGATATTACTTTGCTTTTTCGGGCCGAAATACGGACGCGTGGAATCGCGTGGATCGTCGTTCTAATTAGCTAGAAATTGTTCAACACTCACACGTTACGGTTAATAACACTTACGCACACGCAGCATATACGCAGATCACGTTCATTCACTCTCTATCTTGGGCAGTACAGCTATTGTTTTTTTTTTTTAATTGTAAAATGATATGTTACGTTAAGGTCAAGCGAATACGTTGCCCTGGGAAAGGCATTCGAGAGCCTTCGTTTTCCTCTTTTTTCCACGTCGGTAGTCACGGTTCGCGATTCAGTTCGAATTACGCTCGATTCAATAATCCGCGGATCTAATGGGACCTGATGAAGACTCGAAAGAAGGATCGATGACGACGAACGATTCCCCCAAGAAGAAGAAGAAGAAGAAGAAGAAGAAGAAGAAGAAGAAGAAGAAGAGGAAGAAGAAGAAGAAGAAGAAGAAAAAGTACAAGATGACGAAGAAGAACCATTTTCTTTGGGGATTATTTTTTCTTGGGAATCGAAGATACTCGATTTAATTCCCATTTTTTGCCACTCACTTTGCTCCTTTCCTTTTCTAATAAATTAATTATAATAACGATTATAACAAAGGGCAAACGAATCTGTGCCGTTTCATACTTCTCCTCTCTTTTTCCTTTTTCTTTTTTGCGTCGTCGCTCTCTCCGAATTCGCAAATGTAAGGCCTCGCATGGATTTTACAACTTAGGCTATACTTTCCGTCGTTTCCGAAGATCACATAATGCGTGTCTCTCGTTTTATTTTTTCTCCGTGTTTTCCTTAAAATCACGATGACTCTCGTTTAAAAGGGAACGCTTGCACAGACGAATTGACTAACTCCTTTTACCTTTGAAACCACGCTTCCCCGCTACCAATGTAAAACAATTTGTTTTAATAAATCTATTATATACATATATATATATATACCTATGTATATAGTCCAAGACATACTTAAGAGAGCATTCGAGGAGATTCGATAAAACCTTTTTCACATTTTTCTATACCCACTATCAGGAAAAAAATTATTCAGTCACCATCTATAATGAATATATATATATGTATATGTATATATGTATATATACATCGACGATACTCTAACAAGTCAGAAATTCGGTGATATGTTCATGGATCGACGAGTTCACGGATTCAAGCGGTTTACACACTTTTTTGTTTTTTCTTTTTTGCTTTTTTTTTTGTTGCACTAACAATCACCCGGGGAGCGTTTACCGAAGTCGTTCATTCAGAGCCAAATTTCTGGCCAATTTCACGCGGATTACTTTCCAGAATAATTGCACTACCATCTCGTAACGGTATGAAAACGGCCTTTCCTTCTTTTCTGAAACGTTCTCTCGATCTTCGTGAAATCGTTTCGTGAGATTTTTTTCGTAAAAGGAAGTTTCAATGCTTCTACACTTTAAGGTAGATGAAATGATATTAATAAATACCCTTGTAACACGCGTTAATTAATCTTCTCAAAACAAGTTTTTAAAGACAAAGACGAGAACGAAGAATTCCTATCTTTATTCTTTTTTCCTGTGAAGATTTTGTTTCATGCATCGCTGAATCTCTCCGTCTCCGATTTTATAGTTATATTTACAGTAAAAATAATATTAAAATATACATTCACCACGGGCGAAAGGAATTCACTTCTCTTTTCCTTTCCTTTTTGAAAAAATTAATAAAAGACAGAAGAACGCTGGATGAAAATTTCCGTTTTTTTTTTTGGCTTCATTTTTACAATGGACGACGAGTAAACGCTCTCCAGAACAATTATCTACCTTTAAACGACCTGCTCGGCAAGCTCTTAACCATCTAACGATATGTATCAGAAAAGTGACAACCCTGAAACCTCGCGTTGCATACTTTCGTTTCTCTGTCTCTCTCTCTCTCTCCTTCTCCTTGTTTTTCGTTCCATCTTCGATTCAGCGACATGTTTCCTTAGAATTCGAAATAATCGCGGCATCGCCGAAAGCTTCGAGCCGATTTTTAAAGTTGCCCGTTCCATTTTCAATTGTTTCACCGAGCCTTCAGATTACTGACACACTTCTTCCTGAGTGATCTCGTTGCCCGACGAGCTGCGTTTACCGTTTCCAGCGTCAAGGGACACCTCGTCTCGCTCTGAATTTTTGCGACGGTCCAGTTCTCTGCAAACGGACCGGCCAAGTTCTTCTTTCAGGTCAGGCAGATTTTTATTTCGTGGTAAGAAAGCCAGATAGAAAGGCGGTTTGTTCCGCCTGGACCTTTAAACGACACTGCTTCCCCGGCAAAAATTGAGTAAAAAGAGGAAAATTTGTCGCGGTCAAGCTACTTTCCTAAGTTATAAGTCATAACAAATAATTGTCCTAATAATTTGATTTAGCCGTGTTGTATCGATATTAGAAATTAATCTGGTATCTGTTGAGTAGAATTTTTAACGCATAGCAATAGCACGAATAGCAATTCATATAATAATTTTGTATATAATGAAATGTATAACTCTTCGTATAATTCGTTGATGGAATTTCGACGATAGTAGTGGTTATTATGATATATAATTAAATAGAATTATCTTAATAGTATATACGTACTAGCTGATTTTAGAAAGAAATTGGTCAAACACAAAGGTTCTAGAATGATTCACGGAAATTCGATTCCTTTATATATAGGATCGAAAAATCCTAAATCTCTCCAAAAAAACATCAGAAACGAACTACAAATAGATTTTTTTTTTCTTCTGAAAGATGCATCTTCATCGAGCAACGAGATTTTCAGTTGTCTCGTCGTTTTTCAAACAAGCGATTCAGGCACGATCGCGAGAAGATCGACGCTAAAGACATCCGTAACTCTCATCTCGACACGAATACAATCGTGCACGGAATAAAACTGTGCACAACACTCTCGTGTTTTCCTCCCCTCGGAGCGTGCTTTTCTTTTCTTCTCGGCTCGTGTTTTCATGGAAAATAGAAAAATAAAGGAGCGTTCTGACGCTCGAGAGCAATTACGACGGTCGGCTCATGTCGCTGACGAAGTGTCTTTTGAACGCCAATCGTGAAATTAGCCGTTCCACAGTATGAATTAGCTTCACCGACGATGAATTCTTCGCTTTCATCGTAATTTCTCGCCATTGACGTGCACACGGTTCGGTTAACACTCTCTACCACTCTCTATTACACCTTTACACCACTTAATCACCACTCGCCACTATTAATTGCGGATGCGTATAATAAATGCCCAGTGGTTGTTCGACGAGGATCGTATTTAATCAGCACGATGATTGGCTGTGAACTCTGAGAAAAGAAGCTGTCGATCGACTCGGGAAGCCGTTCGGGCGATAAAATTCGAGGAATCTACGAGAAAAATATGCCATTCTTTCCATCGCGCTATACAGAGGAGTATTCTTCTACGATCACCGTTGATGAACTTTCTCGGTCGTTTTCTCTCGCTTTCTTCTTTAAATAGTCTTTCTCGTTTACCGTATCCCGGCGAAATTCTTCCTTCGTTCTCTTTCCGCTTATCCTTTCTCAAACCATTTTGTACGGGACAGTTAACGTGGATTCTATCAACGGGACGATCGTCGAGCAGAGAAATATTAATTAGAGGAACACGCGTCGATGCGGCAGCTCTCCGTCCTTCGAGGAAAAAAGTCTAAGTAGAAAACGACGAGGCGATAGAAAACTATCAGGCAGGCTCGAACAGCTTTGGATCAGTTAAGAGATTTTAATTTGAAGAAGCGTCTTCCTGTAATTCAGGACTCTGCGCGACACTATTCCTTCCATCCTTTTTTTCTCTCCTTTTCTTTTTTTTTTTTTGTCTTTTTTTTTCTCTTTTCGTACTTTAATGCGTATGGTATACGTACAATACGTAATATGGATTTACGGGAGAATAGGGAGAGGGGGGAGTTCGACGTTTGAAATCGGGACGAGACGAATAATACACGGTACGAATTACAGCATGACTCGACCAACGGGAAGGCACTTGGGCAAATTACGTGCCGAGTTGGCCGTCGTATCTAGCACGCAGGGCACACACCACCTTCGTATCCTCGTTTCTGTCTATCCGCGCCACTACAAAGACAGATCGTTTTAAAAGTTACTTTTTTTTTCTGTTTATCCTTATTACGAGAACTTTAACTTTCTTCCCTCTACTGCTTAATCCTATGATATGTTCGCATTCGTTATGTATATGTATAAGATTATTACGTAAATTAACACAATCATTCTATCGATCATTCCATTCATACCATTCCCTCTTTCTCACACTGACACGCTATCTCTATATTCGTATTTTCTCTCTTCGTTTCCATTCACGCTTGTCCGATTCACGCTTGTCGTTCATCGCCACTCTCGTCTAGGATATTAGACTCTCCTTAACAAGATACATAATTAAATGTATATGCTCGCCTTTTCGCGACGCGCCAATGATAAAACATAAATACACGCTTCTTAGGGCACCTTTGGTATTAAGCTTGATGTACTCGTCTTCGTCTCTTTTGTATCTCTATATTATGCAATTTCGTCTACGAGCCACCGCGCTTGCCTTCGCTCTTTCGTTTCAGTTTCGTTCTCTTCTTCGTCGGACGTTGTTCTCCACGCGAATCCCTCGGATCGTGGATCGCGAGCACGCGAGTTACGTGACACGACACGAGTCACGCCTCCGTCGAATTACATCGTCCCGGGATTAATGGACGCGATTCGAGTTTGCTGGCAATTCTCGTACGAAACACAGATGTAACGAATGCGTTACGAGTCGAATCGGTATATCCATACATAAGCTTCTTCAGTTATTTATAGATACTAGGATAGGATTTCTCTCGAGTTTTCTCCGGCTGCATCACTTTTAATCTGTTAACTGGCGATCGGCTGGATGGTTGCTTTTCAAAATCTTCGATAATTAGGAAATATATAATTCGGTCTTTTACTTTCACGAACAAGTTGCTTTCGATACGAATGAACTTACTTTTTCTTGTATTTTAAAAAATATATATATATATGTATGTATATATATAAGTACTTTACTTTAACTCCATGCATCGCGATTCTTTTTATTTATGCTTACAGGTATGTTTAACGTTCCTTATTTGCTTTTCACTCCGACATAATCGTTCCGCTGCATACTTTAGTCGAATCGTCTTGCGATTTTTCGCCCTTTCCTCTTCCAATTTTTGTATTACGCGTATGAATTTACGTTTCGTGGTCCTCGATTTTCTCGATCGAGAAAAGATCGTAACTATTATCTCACGCATCGCAATCTCACGAATATGGACGAACGCCGTGAGCCAAGGAGTTAAAACGATACCGTTCGTTGCTGTTCGTTAAAATATCAAACTGTTTCTTCGTTATTCTATCCCCGTCGTTTTTCTCTTATTACCTTAAAAAAGTAAAATAGATATTCGTTCTCTATACTCTCCTTCGTTCCTATTACACTTATCAATTTTTTCTATACGAAACAGCAAAATAGAAATTCATTCTCTCAACGTTCGAATAGATGGGGAATATCTTTCCAAACGTTTACGTTCGTTTCAACAAACGATCCAGTTAACAGGTTAAAGAGAGCGTGCTACAACAAAACTACTCTGTCTCTCCGGGAGTAATTGCATCAACCTGCATTATACAATAAATTTCCAACCCGTTTCATTTCTCTTTCCTCTTCCAAAACAATTTGCTCGAAAACAGCGCGGGGCTCGATTTTCCTAAAAGAATCTTTCGCGACTGTGGACTCTGTATGTTCCTCCGTGTACGTGTGAACAATTATTTATATATATATATGCGTGCGCGTGTGACTTCAACAGTGCCTTCCTGCTTTTACGCTCCTCTCCTCTCTCTCTGTATGTATGTATGTATGTATGTATGTATGTATGTATCTAACGTATGTATATACGTGTGTTGTTCGTGTATCTGTATATGCGTGTAGATGCGTATATGCGAGAGAAAATGATGTCACGAGTGTCGAAATCGCAACGCGCGACCGCCTCTGCGTAGAAATTCGCTAGAGCGTTACGACGCTTCGCGCGAGCTCGCACCGACGCGATCGTTCTTCCGTCTCGTTTTCTCGCGTGTCTTTCGTGTTTCTCGTGTGTGCGTGTGCGTGTGTGTATATGTATGTATCGTGTCTCTTTCCTTCTCGTGTATTCTTCTCGTTTCATCTTTTTTCTTTTTTCGTATTTTTTTTTTCTCTTCTTCTATTCGTGTCTCTCGCTTCGTCGTCGTCGTTGATCGCAATCAAGACTCGGTGGAAAATAAATAGACAAGGTAGTACACGGCTAATCGAAATAGATCGATAAGTTAAGTCGTTAAAAAATATATATACCTAGGAATATCATATATACGCGATTATTTTGGGCCCCCCGCGACTCGCGAATCTAAAACGCCGTTGCTCCGCGCAATTTATAAGAATTCTTTTTTTTGTTTTGTTCCGTTTATCCTTCGTTTCTCTCTTTCCCCTACTTGTCGTGGTGCTGATTTTCGCGAGACAAGGCTCGAACCATACACACGCAGACACACCCCTGCCTCGTCTTTCGTTAATTCCTGATCTTTCTCATTTTCTTCCTCTATATGCGTGTTTCTTTGTATTTTTTCCCCCTTCTCTTTCTATTGCGTTTACGCGAATGCTTACTTTCTTGTTTCTATTTCTGTTACTCTGTTTTTCTGTTTTTCTCATTTTTGTCGCACGTGCTTTTTACTCTCTCTTCCTTTCGATATATTCCCACCCCATTTTAGTTTCTTTTCTTTCTCGGTTTCCCGTGATTATTCCTGCGCTAGCATATTGCCTCTTCCGTCTTCGCAACGATTTC
Organism: Bombus pyrosoma; assembly: GCF_014825855.1. NCBI lineage: Eukaryota > Metazoa > Arthropoda > Insecta > Hymenoptera > Apidae > Bombus > Bombus pyrosoma. The sequence continues at coordinate 19,202,406 of NC_057776.1, read as the reverse complement.
TCGAGCAACTCGGTCGATTTGCTCTGGAAACCTGCTGAACCGTTTGTCGTGGATTCGTTGTTTGTCGATGCTTTCTTCGTTACCATTGCGCAAACAACTGAATCCGGGTCTCTTGATGATCGTTGCATTCCGGGGTGTAAGCACGCATGGTCTTCCCTCGTTCCTCTTACATGCCGTTGATGTCGATCTTAAGGTTGCCCGTTTTCTTCTCTCTTTGATCCCTGCAAGCATCATGAATTTAATTAAAGTACGTCCACAGAAAGAACGTGAGAAAGGCACATGGATAAATCGACCAATTAACTCACTCCAAATATTCCATAGATATTACCTAAAGCTCGATCTTTTGCTAGATTTTCCTTAACCGATCTCTAAAAGACCGAATAAGATTAAATCTCCATCTTACAATTAACTCTCGACTGGTATCGTTGAGCCATTTCGGACCACAATGATTTATAGCTGGATCGCTTGATCTTCCAATATTTTTATTTCATTTAACTTTATCGTACGAATAAAAAGGAGAATGTAAATTACGAAGCAAAGTAGAACACCGTAAACTTTATCGATCCAACGTAAATTATTATAGTCGTCTACAAGTCAACGTTACTATCCAAGGGCTAATCTTCAAAATATCGAATAAACGAAATTTATTTGTTCCACGAATATAAATATAGCTATGCTTTAAAGGAGGATTAAAATAAAATAATACTTTCAACGAGTTCCAACAACGAGTTTAAACCGATAAGAGACGGTAAAATCAAGCACGAACGGAAATAGTACAAGTTCTGCTTACTCCGCGCCCTATCGTTTTAAATCGTTCGTGAGAAGCAAAAGAGAGATAGAGAAAATAAAAGAAGAACGAGTAGGACGGGATACGAAATTGTTGTCGGCGTTCGTTCGACGTGAAATCGGAACGGATGAACCAAGTATGAAATGAGCGTTCGCTCGGCCGTTCATCGCGCCTCGTTTGTCTCCATTCCGCCGCTTTCACGGTTTTTGTCCGCGATACCTCGCTGATTTACAGCCGCGAGGAGAATTGTTCGGAGGCCGATCGCGCATTGCCGTGCGTTTTCCAAAATCGCGAAAGTAAAATCAAACCGTTATTCTCCGAAATCGACCAATTTCTACTTGAGATATTTTTCCATTATTTCTTTCTTTCCGGTTATAGATACGATATGCCAAGGTGCTTTGGAAAGAGAAGGTCGTAAATTTTTTACGGTGTTGTTTTTCGATGGTTTGCGAAGAATCTTCTGGGTATGGTTTAGCTGGGAAAATACTTTTTTTTTTTATTTAAGCTTGTACGAGTTTGTATTCTTTCTTATCGAAATATACGTTGAATCCACGTTGATAAGTGGAATTTTGAAACTTCATACGCACATACACGTAGAAAGTTTCTTGACGAACAAGGTTTTGTACGTAGACGTTTATTAGTTTCCGTTTTAATTTTCTGCTTTATAAGACAAACGCGGAACGATTCAAAGGGAAAGATTATTTAAAATTTACCTGACAGATTCGTCTTTTCCTTACAGTAAATCCTTTTATCATCTGTGTCAAACTCTTTGCAAATGCAATTGAAAATATGCAGGTTACAGAAAAAAAATCATTTTACGTGGCTGATACGATGTTACATAGCGTTACGTCTATTCGCGTGTAATGAATCAACGATGTATCCGCAGGTAAAATTTGTCCGCTCTACGATCACACGCGTAAAACATCTTCGTCGCAACACCTTATCAATGTCCTCCACGAATCGGCCTCTTTTCTTTCAAAAACTTCCGATCCTTTCTCCAAAGCACCGTGCACAATTCAATTACCGTGAGACAACCTTGCTCGTATCCTTACGTCTGAATCGACAATCGCAAAATCGACAAACCGAAGAAAACCCGTTAATTGTGGCTGTTAGTGGTCGTAGTCAGCTATGATCGCGGCTGCGAAAACGAACAGAAATAAACGCTCGTCGAACATCCGGTTTTCGAGAGGTCGCGCGACATGTTTACCGATTCACCACGAAGCTGTTGGTCGTCGCGTTTTAATGAATCCGTCATTGTCCCGCGGAACGAAAGCAAGAGACAACCTACATTTCATCCCCTTTTCGCCCTCGTGAGCCTCTTCCCACGGTTGACGAAGAAGAGACGCCTTGCCATTGAGTAATCTACGTACCTCGTTAGGCCGTGGCTGCATCCGGACTGAAAAGCTCTCTCTTTTTTCTCTTTTTTCATCTTTCTTTTTCAACGCCAGCTTTCGGGGATCCTTGGTCGTGGAGGAAGGAACGAAAGAAGATACCGGACGGTCGCGTCGCTTTTAATTCACGTCGAAATCATGGAGAAAGGACAGAGACGGACAGAGATTTACGGTCGCGTATAAAGATAAGTGGACGAGATAGTGGAAATAGCTATCGATCGAGTTTACTTAAATCCGGCTTGTTTGCGGAAAAATGTTATTAATTTCGGTTATTTATTAAATAATTTATTTACTACAAAGATACAGAGGCTGAGTCATAAATGCATGGTCGTATTTCAATGCACGAATGTGCACACCGAAGTAAGTAAGTAAAAAAGTAAGTCTTACGAATATACGTATGTCCTACATACCTCGGTTTGCGAGCGATGCGTCGTGCATCGACACACGCTACCGCCTGCCTTAAAGCCCACGCTACACGTTGAAACATGTTGCGAATGTTGCGATGCATGCACCGACGCTTAGATTTCACGAATTCTGCATCAGTTTCTATTTATTTCCGCGTTACCGATCCTTCTCAGTCAGTGACTCGATACCAACGTCGAAACGCGTGTTTCAAAATGTCAGCTCTGATATTATTCTGATCGACGAGAGGTACGTGGATTATCAACGATGAAGATTACAAAGAAATGAACGAAAAGATGGTTGATCGAGTGAAACAGATTGTCTAAATACGCGCCATTGAAAGAACTAAAAGTCAGTGAACCGAGCGATTACGTAGAAAATATTTGTGTACGGATGATTCTGCTCTTCGACATCTGTTGGATAAAGTTCGTTTAATCGAAAAACAAAATACAACCTGAAGGAGTTACGAAGATTTAAAATTTAGTAGCGCAATTTCACTGCTGTTATCGAGGAGTTCGACGATTCCCGAATCTTCTTCAACGCTCGAAATAAATTAGCAGCCTTGTCGAAGGTTCTCCAGGGATTCCTTTCGAAAGGAAATTTATTTTCTACGGAATTATATTTGAGAACCTGATTCATGCATCGATACGTGTTAGTTTTGATACCGATACGCATCTACGTATATCGTAAGTTGTATCGTGGAACCTGGGTGTCGATGCATCGCAATATGTTTCAATGTGTGTAGAGCTCCCTTTGCATTGAGTTTCGTACTCGCTCGAAAATGTCAGGTATTCATCGAACACTCTCAAATCCATTTTATGTCGTTTCTCGTAGATCGTTTACCTGCATTGTTCGCTAACGTTGAGAATACGCGATAGATTTTAAATAGCCCGGAAACGGAAACCTAATGGATTTGTGTTCGCTTTACCTGTTTGCAAAGGTGCCGTTAAAGTATGTTCTTACCGTAAGCAGGAGGCGAAAAATTCGAATATTTTTATTAATCAGCCACTATTATCGAGGAACCAAGGGTTCCTTCGGACTGTCCATATATATCGTCGATACTTCCTCGACTAAATGGATCGACATATATTGTCACTGCATTATGATCGTTAATATTTATCGACAAATCGCAACGATGTTGAGAACCTTGAAATATCGACGATATCGTTGATCGTCTGAGGACGTAAGGCGTTCTTTTACTTATTTTAACGTGAAAATTCAACCTTCTTGAAATACGGACATGTATTTATGACTCACCCTGTATAAAGCTAGCACCAGTTCGATCGAACTTTATCGATATTGCTTCAACTGCCTGTCCATTTATTTCTGTCGCCGACTGTATATAGCAAGGGAGACAGAGACAAGGAGCGAGAAGCGGTTCTAATATATAAGCGATATTCCTTCAGCAGCCACGTCCGTCTTGGTCGCGCCGCTTCGAAGGCGTCTCCGTTCCGGTTTTAGGCGAGATGAATTAGCGACGACGCGTTTCGTTGCAACGTTGTTGCCCAGCCCCCAAGCAGATTCTCTATCGATCTCCCTAATTTCACCGAGGGGAAGGTCGGGCAAACTGGCCTGCTTTTTTAGACAAGAGACTTGGTCTCGCTCGATCGAATCGTATTTTCGCGAGGATGATGCGTTGCTTCCGCGACCTATATTTTTGGCATTGTTGGTTGGATGCCGTTCTAGTTCTAGTTCTCGTATATTACGCTGTACGTTAGCTAGCTCCGGTTAAGACAATTACAGGGTAATTTTGTTCTTTGCACTTGCGTTATTCAGAATTTGCGTTAGCTGGAAGTTTACGGAGAAATGATTTTATACAATTTAGCGAAATTAAAAGGAAAGCTTTAGATTTCGTTTAACAAGAGCTTCTAACGATGACGTATTTGCGATATAGCATTTTGTCTTTAATTCTAGTATCTTATCGCTCTAATTTGGATGGTTCACTAATACGTATAAAGTTGAATTGCTCGTCTACAAATTGTCAAAATAAAATTTGTTCCTAATTAAATGTTTATTAAATTTGTTTCCCTATTAAAAAGTAAGAAATATCAAGTATCAAGTATTGTAATTGTAAGCACGATTGGCAAGAAAAATGGTCAATATTTTTGTTTCGAGTTATAAACGATCTGTATGTCGTGAATGCTGTTAAATTAGGGTCGTAGAGAGCAAAGAAAACAGAAAAGAGATCGCGAGCAATCCGGATGCTATACGTCTTCCACGATGATACGAGAATTTATTGTAAGACCACGATGATGTACGATACTTTGCTTTAGAAGCGTGCCACGCGTAGATTCCTTGCGATCACCGATTCCGCTCGTAGTTTCGACTTCCTCCATTCGATTACTCAAGGAATTTATCTTTACGAATACAAATCGAGATACGCAGTCTTTACATTTCTCGTATTTATTTTTTCCATAACGATTACGAGAATAAACGATGATTGGAATAATTAGTACCAGCGAAGTGCAACGACGTTTAATAATCAAATATTTACGCTGGATACTTTTACAACAATGTTAAAAAATCTATCTAATTCTAACATGTATTTCTTTCTCATATTAGAACGAATTTAAATAATTTCCTGCTTTCTTACTATTACAAGGATGTATATTCACGTCAATTATTTATTTTCATATGTAGGTGTTTCACAATTTTTCGTAATAAAATTGCATACCGTCGTTGTTCCTTTATAACAGGGATATATTGCAATATCGCGATAATCTGAAAATATTCGTACCTAAAGGAGGTTTAAAAGCATTAAAGTCGTCCTATTCTAACGAACTTTATCCATATTAAAAATGTTTCACGATCTTACGGCTATCTTAAAATTACAATAACTTTACAAGAAAATCTAAAGGTGTATTCATATCGTGCGTGTATTTTTCTTAGTTCTTGTTAATAGAATTCACCTGTCTCGTTATTCTTTTGCAATTAGTCATCGTTTCACAGTTATCCGACCTTCCCCCGAGAATCTCCAGCAATAAGATCTCTACGAAAAGCGCGGCAGGATACGGTGCAAGGGTGTCGCATATCAAAAGACCACGTTCAGGGAAGAAAATACAAAAAAAAAGAGAGAGGAATATAAAACAGACAAGAGGACGGAGCAAAAATGAACGAGTAAGTACTACGCGTCTGAAGCAACACAGTGAAAGACCGAGCAGAACCGGAACGAAAATCGACAACGGGAAACGAAGGACGTGAAAATGATAGAGTTTCCTATTACAATACTCTCGTATCATTACGTGTTAAACCATTTTCTGTTTGAGAAAATCATTCAAATTGAATTTAATCTGTTTTGAATAAAATATCTTATCAGGAGATGATCTTTGTATTATTGCTTTTTAATATAATACTATTGACAAGTTTGTTTAAACAGTATTGTATTTAGCATTATCGCGATACTGTTTATACAGTGCTAATGCTACTATGATGTGATTAATATAATAGCACTGTTATAATACTACTTTTTCCAGTTTTATTCCAAGTATGTATACAGTTAATTCTGAAACTATGTACATAGACCTATGTAGATCATGCAAAATCATCGCTAGAATCGCTATAAGATATTCTCATCGAAACAGAATAAGTTTCGTTCGAAAAACTTCTTCGATCAATGAAATAGTCCGAAGGATCGAACGTTCTTAGACTCAAAGAACTTAAAACGTTCAAAGTATATAGTTAAATTTATAAGTAAAAAAGTACTGCGCGTTAGATCAGTATGTCGAATAGGTCGATTAAAATCTTCGAAATAAAAACGACAACGTAAAAAAGGAACAAAACCAAGGATACGACAAACGAATCAGCGTAGAGACGATCCAATAACCTCGAACAGCAAACGTCGAACAGAGTCAAGAGAGACAGAGAAAAGAAGAAAAAGAAGAAACAAAGGAAAGAACAAAAAGCAGAATGTGGAAGAAAAAGTTAGAGATCGGCAAGTTGCGCACGATCCATAGGCGATTAGCGGCAAATAATAATTGGCAATTGGCGATACTAGTGGACTCAGCTAGCTCACGATGCGTTCAGCCAATCCATCGATCGTGATCGAGGGATTTACGTCCGATCGATCGTCGCGCGTCTTTTACTGCCAGGAGACACCGTGCGACGTGTCTTATCGACAAAGTTATTGATCGATGTTTAGATCGATCGAAATCGAACTGTGAGCTAATTGATTGCGAGTCTATCGCTGAGGCCACTGTACTGTAGGGAGCTGTGGTAAAATGCCCCTGAGAATTATCGGGAAAGTGGAAAAATATTTACAAATGTCATTACGTGCTGTTATGCTATTGATGTACGGGTTGACACTGAAACGGCATCATCTGGAAAGGGATGATTCCTCGTGGAAGAAAGTGATCGAAGAGAACAGAGTACATTTTTATTACATTATTATCGCGTCTCGAATAGCAGGTGTCTTCGAGAAAGATAACCTTCTAAAATAGGTTTTAATATAAGAAGCGCTGAGACGCTTGTAGATACCTTTGAATGTATATCGCGTGTGTTGTATAAAACATTTTGAAATTTCATTAGAACGACACGCGATTATTATAATTATATTGGTAAGTTTTGAAGGAAATCTGAAAGTACACGATATTTAATACTCTCAAGTATACATCTCACAGAGATTACAAAAGTATTTAAACAGTCAATTATGCATTACGTTGGTAAGGTTGATCGTGATGTGTACTAATTTTTTTTGCCGAATATATATGTTCAGGGTAAATAATTTGTAACTTCTACGTACATTCTCAGATTGATCAAAAAATTTACCAATGCGATCACGATAGTCGTGTCTTGTTGTAACGTTAACGAAAGTTTAAAACGTCTTATACATAGCACGATATACGTATCGAAGTTCTCTATGATAAGCGTGGAAATACTTTCGTGAGTCGCTCCATATAGAGAATTATTTTTGTATTTAATTAGAACGAACGAGTGCGTAAGGAGAGATAAACACAGAAAAGAGAAAAGACAAGGGAAACTCACTTCCATCTACGATACGACGACTGCCTTTACTCTCAAGAACGAAAGCGCTACGCGCGGGAAATTTACTCTGTGCTCTTAAACTAGCTTTTGTTGAAAAAACCATGCCGTTTCCAATTCTGCCATGATTACCAGGTCACCGTAAAATGCGTGACAGGAGAGCAAATGGAGGCAACAGTGACACATCCGGTCAAGCCTGTCTCGATGGTTCCTACTTTATAAAAGGGGAGAGGGAGCAAAAGTAGCGACAAGAATCCTCGTTCTTTCCAGAGGCATTTCGTCCAACTCCCCACGGTAATACTACGGTGTCCGGCAACGAAAACGCAGATCTGTGCTTCGTGCAGTTTCATTGGAATCTTCGATGGTTCTTCGTTGATGGATCGAATGGTAAAACAAGATCGTAAAAAAGAAAAGTGGCGCTGCGAGGGAGCGAGGAGAACGAAACGGTATCGACTGACAGACGAGGATCGACCGAAGGGACATCGATGGCCCATAAAGAAATTCCTGATGTCTAGCCCTCGGTCGGAAATCGTAAGGACGAAAAGGAAAATAGCGGGATAAGAACGAAAGAGAAAATGCAAGAGAATATTCGCGATGATCGCAAGGGTATCGTTGATCAACGAGTCGATAAGGAGTCGAGATAGAGGAAATATCTTGACAAAAATCGAGATAAGAATCGAGATAACGTAAAGGATGTGTCGCACAGGGTCGCTGCGTTTTCGTCGGGATGTATACAGGATGTCTGTAGCGGCTAGCGTAGCATAAAATGAAACCTACTTCGATCCAGAGATTTGTAAAGCCCACCTCGGCCATTTTTGACTTTGCATATTCGATTCGTATTGCTCCCCGGTCGGAGGAGAGGAGAAAGGATCCTTGGAGAGTGGCCATCGCCTGGGCCGCGTAGCGAACGTCTTGGTATTCGACAAAGGCCACTGGCGACCCTCCCTTCGTGTGCATACGAAGCCGGGAGAAACCAGGAAAACTGTGCATAAATAAGAGAAGCGTACAATACGTGCTCTAGTTAGTTATGACAGACGGTACTCTGGTCAAAAAGAGAAGGGCCTCTGTGTGTGTGTGTGTGTTTACGCGTGTGTTTGTTCGTCCATTTCCATGTTATTGCCATGTCGAGAAACTGCGGTGACGCTGATCGAACAGCGTGGAACGAGACATCGTGACATATATCAATCCAATTTTCTTTGAAGTCATTGAAAGGTGATCTCGTTTGCTAGACATTGTTTTGATGGTTCGAGACGGAAGAAAGATTAGTAAGGACTAGATACAGGAAGAATCGTGGTTACTGTACCGTACCCGGTATTGCGTTCGATCGATCAAATATTCTGTTTTAGGATTTGCGAAGACACTAAAACGCGTCAATTTTTAATAGATAAGTGCGATAGATCGATTTGATACAGAACGACTTAACAGGTAGATGATACGATAAATTTTACAATTTGTTGTTTCACTTTGAAGATGCAAACAAAATTTCGGATGCAATTCGCGTATGTTCGTTATTAGGCTACCGTTTGATGCGTTTAACGATAAACTTTATTAAGAACGATCAAAGACAAAGTGTAAAAGGTCGTGGTTTCGATTTGTTCTAATCGACGAAATTCAGCTTGAACATTAACGGAACAGGCTCATCGATTCGTCATACTACATCGTTCTTGGTAAGATTTAGATCCGTTTGGCATGTATGAAGACCGATTACCGAGGAATTTATATCCCAGCCGGACCGATCGGCTGGTTACGACGCCATTAACGGAAGTATCGATATCGATTACGCTTGATTTACCGCGATTCCACCAGGCACCGCGTTAGCCACGGTAAATTTCGATTCTTCCAATTACGGCACGCGTCCATTATGCTGGACTTGTCGATAGATACTTTCGTTGCTTTCTTTTTTCACCTCTGATGGAAAGAAACTGGCGAATCGTCTCGCGATTGAACATCCTTCTAACATTGCCACCATACATGCGATATTTCTATTAAGGATATTTGCTATTTGCAAATATTGATCGAATACGCCGCATTGGCTGTACTATTCAAATGTATCGTGATCGCGAATTTTGTCATTAGGTGATAATGACAAAATCCTTAAGTTCGATCACTTAGTTGCCAACGCAATATTGAAACGCGCGTTAGGATATGTGATAAATGGCGTGATAAATATATTCTGATTAAAGCGTTAGCATTTTTGAACAAATATTTGATATTTGCGTTAGAAAGTTCGTGTTTGTACCGAATAGTAAACGTGGTTTCGATTTGACGCTGTAAACTTGTACGTATCAAAGTTACGTGTACGTATTGGAGAATCAAAAACCTAGGTCCTTAATATACGAGTAATTATTTTATGGCAATTAAGCATCTCTCATTCATATTTATCCAAACGTACATTTATTAACGTACCTACTTATGCGTATCTCGTTCGCGCAAAAGTTTCATGAATTCAATACGCCTGTATTGAATTTATCGTACGCGTATATTTAATTACACACGTACAAATTGTCGTACTCTCAAATTTTAAATTTCAAATAATTTATAAAGCCTGAGAAAATAGAAACTTTATCTTGCTTTAAACAGATGAAGTAGAACAACTTGTACGAAACTTTTATAAAACAATTAATACACACGATATTATTAAAACGATAGAAATATCCAAATATTGAATAACGCACGTATGGAGCAAGAGTCAAAGTCTCATTTTCTTTTCGTGCTCGCGATGCTCGTTCGCTGTTTTGTGATGCGATCACCGTGTGCGTTGGCTGCGTATACGTGTACGTGTATATTGGAGTGTGTCGATCAATGCCACTAAATATCTCGATACGTGGTTACGGGTACTAGCACAGGTGCGTCTTACGGCTACGAGCTACGACTGGTGGCAAAAAATGAATCAGCGAATGTCAGTGATGTACGTTTCTTGGAGGCAGTGCTGTTAATCCGGTTTCAAGAAGCTCTCTTTTAGATACGTTTGCAATCGTATTTAAACGCTAAAACTACCAACAGTCAAAATAAGCGAACGGCAGTGTTTAATAAAAATATCGAGTTTTGTAGAATTTGAAATAAATTTAAATTTTATAGAATTCTCTGATACAACTTGAAAGAAACGCTCTAACAGAATTTTAAAGAATTTTCTGGCACAGTAATTTTTAGAGATTTTCCGCGATTTTGCTCCGTAATTTTGTTACCTGTAATTGCTTTCCCGTAATTTTTCTGCGGACGAAGACTACTTTGTCTCCTTTCGATTTTCTTGGTACGAGTTTCATACATCAGTCAGTGGTAGTTTTAGCGTTAATATACATATATGTACAGACGAAATGGAAAGCCGGTTAAAACGTTCAACCGTGAATGTTAACCCCCTGTGATACCAACGTAACTTACAAGTTACATAACCACGTGTCTACTTCGTTTAAAATTTCACTTTACTCGCTTACTGTGTTATACCGTGGCATTTTATTGATATATTATGCTAGCACCAAATTATCCATAAACAAATCTTTTCCCTCTCATAAAAGAACCCTTTTAGAGGGTTAAGGACGCGTTAAAACGCGTGTATCGTACGGAGAGATAGATAGATAGATAGACATAGAGATAGAGAGAGAAAGAGAGAGAGAGAGAGAGAGAGAGAGAGAGAGAGAGAGAGAGAGAGAGAGGAAATACGGCTGATTCGGCGCTGACCTATATCGCTCTCTTAAATTTCTAGTCGCGTAATTGTTTCCAGAGCGGAGTATGGTAGATTTGTCATTTCCAGTTCACCGCACTATGGCCTGGATGTTCTTGTAAAAATTCTACAATTTTGACTACGATGATAATTAATGTTTCATCTTTAATTTACCATCTTGCGATTCTCTATGGACCTGCAGATACGATAAATCTCTGTTTCGTTTTAAGGAAGATTAGTAAGCTCGGTATTTCTATAGAAACTTCGTATTTGTATTATTTATTCGTTCGTGCTGAATCGAATCGATTTGAAAAAGATTGATTAAACTTTTGCAGGTCGCTGAACTAAAACAAATTTATCATATAGAGTGACTGCAAAAAATGTTTGCGCATATCCCTATTTTCTAACCAAGCGATTTTTTATTAGCTTCTACATTTTAGTTTTGTACGAATCATCGCCAAGTGATACGAAACTTTATGTTCTTGGATTTAATCGATTAGTGTGCAAGTACTACGATAAATAATGGCGTGCAAATGCTTTTTGTAGTCACTGCGTACGAGGCGTAAAAAAGAAACAATCTAACGATTAAACTATGTTAATTAATAAAATCATATAACGATCAAATGTGCACAAAAAATTACACCTTAATAGCAAAATCTTTGAAAAATCTAAGTCCATTTATATAACAAATTGTGGATACACCTGAAACGCAGTTTCCTTCCGTTGTGTGTGACAGAGTTCCCCAACTTATAATCCTCGAGAGGTTGCCATAACAGAAGGCTTAAATTGTAATTACCATTCTAATGAATGCAAGCCTTTCTTTCGTAAAATCAACATTTTACAACAAAGCCAAAATTAGTAACGAGAAATTGGTAATAATTAGCAATGAGAATTACATAGCATAATTAAACGTAAATACTTATATGAATAACACCTATACTAAGAAACAAATTAGAAACGAATTAAATAAAATATATATAAAGAATCATGTATTTCGCGATAAAACGACTAGTAAATAAGTTCCCGCGGCCAGGAAAATGGGTCGATGTCTTTATCATCGTATTCGTTGAAAGGATAGAACGATCTTTTCACCGCGGTATTCATACGTTATCCGAGAGATGGCAAAAAGTGATAGATTTCAATGGAACACGCTTCGATTAATCCTTCAAGTACGAGTACGTTTTTATAAATCGTTCCCTCCAAACGCAAAAAGATGGCAAATTCAATGCAATTATCGATACGCGACGTCGCTCGCCAACGACAGACGTGTTTCACGAAATTTTCGTTTTCTCGTCTATCGACGACAGTTGTATTTAAAGGGTTAAAGCCACTAAAGCGTTCTTATCGTATTAAATATATTTTCGTAAAAGGTCGCGAGAACTTATTCATACGGCTGACAAAGAGAGTAATACGCAATGAAAATACCGAAAGTCGAAAAGGAAGAAAATAGAAGTCGATTGACGTACGGTACGTCTGGTTCGAAATTAAAATCGCTAAAGGGTAAACGGGGTCGAGTCATCCCCCTGTACCAGAAACGAGCTCGCCATTCACCGTGTAAGCGAAACTGCGGGCCAACGGTTCTTGTATCGCGATGAATGAACTGGATATGACGTCAGTCGTCCGTATCTGACGCAACGTGTTCCGTATCGATTTCCTCTTTCGCATCGGCGCCGAAATAGCCGACGAGCATAGAAATCGCGAGTCGAACCGCGTCTCTCGACGCGTCAGTTTTTTTTCACTTTTCTCTTTCGATGCTTTCTTCTTCCGAGGTTAAATCGACATTGATTCTCCCGTTTTCCCTCCTTCGGCCTTCTCTTCTTTCGATTCGAAACGAGTCGTCGATCGTTAAAGAACGCGGGCGGAAACGAGCGAAATCGAGCGGTTTATCGAGGTCAAACGCGCTACGTCGAAGGAAAAGAGCGAGAAAGATAAGAAGAGTCCTGCCTCCGCGTTTTGCATAATTAACACGCAGAATCTCGTTATATCCGCGAATCTCCGGTTTGCGCGTATAAATTCGCAAATAGCCGCACGAGTTGATTAAACGCGTTTGCATACGCTCGGACGATGTTTACGCTTCTCCGTTTGGGCAGATTTTCGTTAATCCGATTGTTTCTCGCAGAGAAACTTGGTATTAGTTTGTTTCCCGTCAGATGCGTCGTTCGATGTCCATTCGAAATATTCGTCGACGAAATTTCTATAGATTTCTTTCCGTGATCCCTAAATAGAAATCGTGGCGACTAACGAATCGATAATCCTAAATAACGTTGATTGTTTACTGGAAAAATATCGAAAGAATTTCCCGGATGCAAGCAGTCGCGATCTAACATGCGGTCGAGCGCGTGTACTCGGTGTCGTGGGAAGGTTCCGCATGACGGGGCAGGCAAAAATAATTTGCTACGCGACCGCGAAGCGTAATGTCCGCCGGAGATAACATACTTCAGGACTATTTGCTCTCGTATCCGTACATGGAACTGTACACGGAAAACTGCAAGTCGAACATCGAAATACATTTCACGACTAGCATCAATCTTTTCCGTTCAATTTCCAAGTTTCTTTTTGTAATATACGCCGAATATTCAACATAATAATTGAAAATTTTAGTAAACTTGAAAAGATTAATCTTCGCGCGAGTTTGAAAGCAAAGATATGAATTAAAATTGTAGGATGAGCGTGTCGTTTATGGAGCTTCTATTTTGAACAGAAAGACTTTGAAAATCAACGAAGCATGGCGTGGTTGTTTGACTGATTTGACTCGGTCTAATAAATCTCGTCGCACGCTTTCGAGATTATGCACGATAGAGAGACCACTGGATAACGCTGGATCGAAGCTGCATATATTCCTACGGCTGTTAAATATTTTATTTCTTTTTTTTTCAACGCTCGAGATACGTGATTTTTATATTGCAAATAATTTTCGAGCAATAGCTAGAATAATAATTCGTCCAAGTATGAATCGATATCTTTTTTTATATTGCCTTAATATTTCTTTGATCTTTGAACTTTAATTTATTTTCTATTTTATAAACGTTATATCGTCGCGCATGTGGTACATGATTATATTTAATACAATATCTAAGCTTGAAATAATAAGAATGAGATTCTTATTTACATACGTTATTAAATCTACAATTACAAATTTCTCGAATCTAAAATCAAAGCGGTCAAGCGCAAACACCACACACAGTTTTAAAGACGAAATCAATGTTTTCTAATCGAAGCTTCTTATAAAATATAATTACACTTTCTACAAACGTTTCGTACAATTTTAATTCATCTTTTTCTACAAAACGATTATCCAAATTCGAGTTATAAAATTTTCTACATCCGCAGATGGTCTGGCGTGAGAATTATTATATTCGAAGTTGTGAAATTGAATATTTAATTCTGTCTGCCCCAACCACGCGTTCTTGAAACGTAATTTACGAGGCGTAACGCGTGTCGCGATAAAAGTCTCGCGTGTCAATTAGCGCACGTGGCGTAGAGTCAATTTTAGCGGGCCGCGTCTTTGATTTCGTTTTTGGAGGAGGAATTTGTTCGAGAAGTCATTATTTTAATCTATGCAACTTCCATCAGCTATTGTTGGACTTTTTCTGTTCTCGTTTTCGTTACCGGTACAAGTTTCTTCTACCTGATTAAATTCGGTAGACCATTCGTATGAAAACAAATTTTCGACGCGTCTGAGCTTTTCTCGTGAAATCGTTCGCGATCGAAGATCGGCGTTACCTTGCCAGGTTTGAAGAGGTAGAATTATGTCAGCGCAGAAATTTTTTTATTTTTCTAACTACAAAAATTTGTATAGAATTATTATTGACCATAAAGTTGGTAATCATATTTCTACGCTAAAAATGTTCAAAATTATAGTATCGTGTAAAAGATTTTTAATATTAAATACCACGTCAGATGGAATAATTTTCAATCTACTCTGATAAATGTTTATTATTCCACTCTATAGGAAAGATAATGTAGTTTGAAAATCAGGTATATTTGTATAGTAAGAAATTATATCTCGAGCACCGATTGTAAATATGAAATATTCCGGTGATTTGATATTTCCCCTTCTTTTTGGAGATTATTTTATTCGCTTAGAGTATCGATCATTTAGGTGTAATTGCTCTAGAAGAGTCGAGAAACTTAAAACTATTAGAATTCTCGTAACAAATTTTCTCTCTAACGAGCTAATATGGACAATTGAAATCTCATACTTTTCTAAATCTACTTAACCCGCAATTTCATTTATAATTCAAACGAATTATTTATTTCCAATCATTCGACCGATTATTATCTATAATCTCACTCGATGAATTTGTTTATAATTATTTATTCCAAATCTGCACAGCCTACAATTTCATTTACAATCCAAATCAATTATTTACTTATTCCCAATCCTCTGACCAATTATATATTTCATCTACTATCTCGATCAATAAATTTCAACCTAATTATCTAGAAACCTACCTATCTATACATTTCTATCTATTTATATAAATTTCAATCTTTTAGCTCTCTCGATCGATAACCCTAAATCTTCGATAGTTTGGTTTTGCAATTCAGACACTACCCATCTTATGTCCAAACTTCTCGATATCTGTGCAACGCATACCCCGCCCACAATTTGGAGTCCTTCGAGTCTGTTTGCTATCCTTATAAACAGCGACCGCGAGTCTGTCTCGCGGTTGAGTTTCACGAAACTTTCTAAAGCCTCGAGAAAATAAGGATCGTACGCTGGAAATATACGGAGGCAAAGGTACGCGTGTATGCGCAGCACGCGACGCTTGACGCATAGTAAAAAGAGTCGAACGACCGAAGAGTTTGTTCGGTTCGATAGCTGTAAAGATCGAAATAAAGGGGTTACGAACGATGGTGCGTATTTCTAACCTGCTGAAGATGTCCTTGAGCTCGTGCTCGGACACGAACTGGCCGAGGTTCGCCACGAACAAGGTGGAACAGGGCGCGTTGCTCACTGCTATGTTCGGCTGGGACGAGGGTGAACCTACCGGCGATGCCAGTGCCGGCGAAGGTAGGAAATGGGGCAGCGACGCGTGTATCGACGTCAGCGTCGTAGGATGCGGCAGAGACATGGGCGCCTGGAAAAAGAAAAACACAAATTTTTCAGCGTCATTCGCGATCTTCGACTCGATTCAATTCGACGTTGGGCATTCGTGTGTAGCTCCGGCTCGCTGAACCACTCTGTTACTTGAGAATATGAACGTTTTCGTGCACATTATATTTACTCGTATCTTTGTTATCAGTACTTTATAATTATATCGTTTCTTCCCTTATATTTGTCAGATTCTTATATTTATTTACTATTAGGTTCTTCCTCTATATATATATTTTTATGTACAGGTACCTCGATCTATATATACAGGGTGTCCAATTCAATGACCAATGACCAACGTTGCATCTACGCTACATTTCATTGATCCCTTTTTCAATTAATTTGTACGAATTTTTGTATATTTTTTAATATCCTGCATCTGACAGGGAATTCCAGAGAATTCGACCAATATTTTTTACATCGCTTCCATTTAGGCTGTAAAATTTTATGAAATTGCAGCAAGCTAAAGCGTTTATAATTTACGATGAACTAATGTTCGGTCTTTAATGGTTTAATTACTCTCCTATTTGCGATGATACTAAGTACGTTTCAAAATGTTCTGTAAAGGTGGCATTAGAATTTTGAAATGAACCTCCATTCTTTATTACATATTCTTGCAGCTTACATTCAGACGTTTCCAAAACACTAGAAACTCGCGTTTTTCCCATTATCCGTTACCGATACGTTTACTTTAAAATTTAACGTTATCAAACGTTACCCAATGTAGACCGTAGAGGCATTGCCGAAACGCGAGGTTGCAATTTTTTAATACGTCCAAAATAGTTTAGATAATTCCCCGTGTCGCTTTGTCGAATTTGAAAGTTTATATTTCACTCTCTTTTATCATCACAAATAGGAGAATAATTAAGAGTTGGATTAGACACTCTGTATGTAACAATGTCCATTTTGGCGTTATTGCTGGGAAATAGACTCGGTTTTACGGTAGTAGCTAGGTTCCTATTTATATTTATTGAATACTAGATTTCTGCACGGTAGAATTCCATTTACCTGAATCTTCTTGGGGGATAAACAGCTTATACAATAGCAGTTCGTTAATTTTTCACGCAACCAAGCATTTTTCGTTCGACCAACTGAAATTCGCGTTCAGATCGACGATTGCAATCGAGGACGGTTTAGTTAATCAGGTATTAATTAAAAATTCGTTCCAATAAATGCAATTCTACCGTACTTATACATATTTATCGTTGGATTACGAACGTTTATAGATTTTTGTGGGATTTAAGGACGTAAGACAAGGTACCGTGATGTCCAAAAATATGTAAAAAGTACAGAGTACCCGTTACGACATTTGCAGTGGCTGAGACAAATTTCTCGTAAGAATAGAGAAGAAGAATTGCGTGCAAACTTCTTTCGTTGATAGAGTGAATTATGATATTATCGGTAATTGGATATTTAGTTGAAAGATACGACAATTTGTTAGAGATTAAAGACATTATTTGGCACGTTTGGAAATACGAAAAAATTTCCTAGGAAATTGAAAGCAACTGTTTATTCCGTACAAAGGGATAAGAGAATTTCCATACAAAATGAGTTATATTTTCAATGTTGATTTCAAAGCAGTGAAATTTAGAGCGATGTTATATCGATCGTAGTATTATACGTTTCGCATTCTTCGTTCAGATCTCAGTTATGTTCGAACCATATTTAGGTCACGTCTAAATCAATTAGAAAAGGTTAATCGCAGTTAACAATGTTAAGAACGCAAGAATAACCGTATAACTTGATTTCAAAAAAGTGTCAAAGTACATAGTTGATTACTCGAGTTTCGCTGTTTCATATTCCCAAAAGTAACAGAGTCGTTCACGAGCTTCATTCTACGTCTCATGCCTTATTTAACCATGTCTACTCGTCGACTTATCTAAACGTCCACAAAAACGAACCAAGTCTATTTCTACTTTCTTTCTTCTTTAAATTTCTCTCTCATTTTTCTTATAATATTTTGCTTTCAAGAAAAAATCTCTGACGCGTTAACAACACAGCGTACTTATGTATAAACGACGAATGACATTAATATCGCCTAATACTTTGTGATTTACGTACAAATTAGATGTAATCGACAAAACAACGCAGGCCTGTACCACTGAAACTAAAGTCCATGACCGAGTTACCGAGCGTGGATTAATTAACGCAAGAACCGTGTTAAATACGAATGCAGCATAATTTGCAGCAACGTTACAAGAAACGGCTTCGCGATTAACGATCGAATAACCGAGAAATAATCTCGGCGGTCAGCCGGATTACTTTTTATTCAGAAACGCGCGAGTCCATGACCACTTTGCAATTTCAAGTCCAATTATTTTCCGAAAAGTTATCTCTTATAGAAAATACTATCCAAAACTATCTGGTTATTTCGTTGCTCGAGGCAGAGACGATGGTGGATCTTTACCCATTTATGGCAGATTCAAAATCACAGAGATACTTGCAATGTACACAATTACTGGAACAGTTGAACTCTTTGTTCGGATAGAATAGAATGGTTAAAATAATTTGACCGTTTATTAGGATAATTCGACTAATCCAAATTCCTCAGGCAGTCATTCTTGAATTTTAGTACGGAACTACAATGCGTATTGTGCAAAAAATGTTTGAGATATTTCAATTCGAGCAAGACGCGCTGCAGAAATTCTTGCTAGAGCGTACCGTGTCGCGCAATCAATTCGCAATTTCACGTCGTAACATATCGTTGTTACCATAATGCCCGTGTAATTATGTATTGCGCTACTTGTTTCGGAAATCCTGTATTGCTGCACCGTTGCTGCGTTTTCCTTTGTCGAGCGTTGCAAAATCGACTGCTCGACCTGCTTCGATTTTCTTTACGCCGAAACACATTGCGAACGAAAAAGTGAAATCCCGAACAAAAAGTACTTTTATCCCTAAATAATGATAATTGTGCCCACGGTATGGAACTTATTAAAAATGAAAGTATCTTTATTCGTAAATCGCGGTGAATAGCCTCCGCCTCGAATCAAATTATTATACAAATATCTTCGACCGTGTTTTAACATTGCGGCGAACGTTATTATCGTAAAATAAATCAAAGGAAGAAGGATTTTGAATAGAAACTTATCGAAGACGAGAGTATTTGTATCGATAAACCGCGATGAATAGTTTCCGCTTCGAAAGAAATTTTTACATAAATATTTTCCAGCGTTTTTTTCCCCCGACGATAACAACGAATACAAAGAAGTTCTTTCAACGGACACTCGTCGAGGAGGAAAGTATATTTTTTTTTTATTCCCAGATAATAACGAATAATATTTCGAATCGAAAGGAATTTTTCTTTTTAATGCAAATTTCTCCGACCAGCTCTTTTTTTTTCAACGATGTCACGAACAGAAACGGAATTAGGAAAATCTCGAGTCACTATAGGAACTCTTCTGAAAGCAGAATGCAAAAAGTTCGCGAGTGAAATATTCTCTATTTAGCCGAGCTTCCGCCTCATTATCACGTCAAGCGGATTCCGTGGAACATTTTTATTTCGACCGAGGAAAATAGTGGTATTTACAAGCGGTTGAAACGGCCGTTTCAGGTCGAAACCGAGATGCTTCTTTTTCGTATTATAGGATTAAATAAACGTCAATATTTATTCGTTTAATGTTACCGCCTATAAAACTGAACGTCAACCGTTTGTCTTTATTAATTCAATGAAAAGTTAAACAGTTCTCGAGCGTCGTCTCTTTAATACGATCCCCTTTCTTTTCTTTACGCTTTGAAGTTCTTTAATTACGTTGCCAATCTCACTGAAATCCGCTCTATCGTTTAGGTAGTAAATAATCGAACTGATAATCGTGAAACGATAGGAAGTACAATGTTTCCGTTGGATGCTTTAATGGAAAAACTTTTTTCCACCTGCAATTATTTCGCAATTAGTCGATCGAAATGATAGCAGATTTGACAATTAACAGGTTTTGTGCTGCGTGGGCGCGTCATCGACTCGACCCATGTTCGATATCAAACATAAAAATTTTCTTAAACAACGAAATACGACGGTGGTATAAGATACCCGACTTTCACATTTGCAACGTCGAACGAAGAGCAAAAGAAAAAGGAGGAATGCCGCGAAACAGTTCTATCAAGAAAATCGATACCCAGTTATTTAGGTCGTTAATAAATTGTTAACGACATTCTAGTTTTAGTTGCCACCGACAAAATATTTAGACGTCGTAAAGTAACGATATTGGATCTAAAAATTGCCCTTATCTTTCAAACGATTAAATTATCAACTGTTTTTGAAATACGATTCCAAATGATTAAATGTATTTTACGTATAATACAAATTCCTCGATTGGTTATCACTTATTTACCAATCAATCGTTAACCATTGATCGGTCTTTTTGATCTTCGATCTACAACTAAGAAGAAAGAAAGGAAGAAGGGACATAAGAAATAACAGATGAAAATTATCTCCACCATTTCCACTCGTGTCGTCACGTTCGATACGTTTCCGCGACTAACGGCGTATACTGTTTGCGATTTCTGTTACGTCAAAACGAACGTATCTCGAAGCATCTCGTTCGAAAAACCTTTTCTCTCTTTAATCAAACCTGCTTTCACCATTCGATTTATTTCGACACGCGGAATCGGCCTATTTTCGATTCTGTTTAAAAAACAAAAGAAAAAAACAAGTCGAAATAAAAATTGCCACGATACACGACGGTCCACCGAACAATTGTTACCCGCTTAAAACGTTTTCAACGACCTTTAATTTATTTTGACCAGGGGCAGAGTCACTCCACTTTCAAATCCTTTTTTCCATAGTTTTTTTTTTCGCTACGGACAAACATTTCTCGATCGGACGAATTTTTCGTTCTATCAGTCAAAAGCATATATTTGTTGTCGTTGTTCTTGTTGTTGATGTTTTTGACTGATATTTTTCCACGTTGTAACGGTAGCCGACGAAGAAAAGCTGTTCGATACGGTTTCGCGATGGTGCGTGATAGGTACCCGCGTGAACCTGGCACAGAACTAGGCGATATTAAAAATCAATAGGTGCTGGCCGTTTCCCCAATTCGTACCCGGTTGTACCAGCATCGTTCTTACTTGCCGTCGAGAAATCAGCCAGTCACGGTGCCTGCCTGAAAATTTCGCGATACACGGAAAACAAACAACGGGAAGCAGAAAGAAACGAGAACGAATAAAAGGAAGAAATAATTTCTTCTTATTTACGACGGGATTTAATAGTCGTGATAATTAACCCGCGGCCGTAATTAACTTCTGCGAGCTTTACTTGGAAAGTCTAGAGGTCTTAAAATCGATATCGTCACGCTCACGATCTAGTAACAAGCGGCACGAGCGATTCTTTCGTCGTATTCGTCTTTCATTTAGGCTGAAAAAGACGTCGTGTTACCGTCTTTAACATTTAAACGGTCTTGTTTGCAGGGTTTGTGCAATATCTACATAGAATAATTTCGGTTTGAGTTGTTGTTGATGAGTTTGTGTAACTTTTGGGGTAATTTGTTCGAATACTCTGTTACGTTTTAGATGTCGTCGCGTTCTTTCAAACGCCAACGTAGCTAATTATCGTCGATTTTTAAGACTTTTCTCTCGCGTTTTCGAACGTATCGGTTAGATAAAGTAAGACGAATCGGTTACGTGTTGTTCGAATTCTACACGGAGAATGATACTGTGAAAGAAAATAAGGATAATCGATAGAATCGAGTTATAACTGTTAGTCGTTAAAATCTAGTTAATCGCGTTTAATCGACTCTGTGCGTGTTACATATTTCCACATGGCACGGAATACGAATCGAAACTGCGGAATTTAATCTACGTTGTTCTGGACGACGTGCAAAGAAGACGGACCGTATTCGAACACGTTACCCCGTCGTTGGAACCAGGTCGAGCCGTGGTACGCTGGTTCTTGGCGTTCACTCTGCGTGCGTGTCTACCTGCTAGATGTATCGTATAATAATCGAGTATAACGATCATGTATCACTAACGTGCATCGGGGCGCTCGTCGGCGGCTCCAGAGCTTTGTCTGCAGATAGTCAAAGATAGGAACGTACGGGGACCTGAGGATGTAACGCCGGATGCACCAGCGTCGCGTGTTGCAGCGTGCCGGGTAATTCGCCAGCGGTCGAGTATGCCAGTGGATGGTGCCACAATTCAGGACCACCAGGGAAGAATGGGCTCCCTAGGTCTGTAATAGAATACACAGTTAGAAATCATCTCTTAGACAACTAAACGTTCCGAATGGAACGATCGACGACAACATGGTTTCAAATAATTCAAATACGTATATAGAACAGAGATATTTTATCTTCCTTATTTTCTTAATGTTCGCCAGAGTTTCGTCTTTTCTCTTTCTTTCGACGAAGCGGCGTAGAAACTTGCCGGTAGATATACGTAAGTGAGAGATTTAGAGGAAAAGTGGTACGGATGATGAAACTTTTGCTTCGGGAAAATATCGTGACCGACGATCGACGGGAGAATAGAAATTTCATTTATAACAAGTTGTAATAGAAAAGTCTGGTCGTCTAAATCTTGAATTTTTTTTTTTCTTTTTGTAGAAATATGCAAGTTCAAATGTACGCTGTTCTAATATCAAAATACATCGTGTAATCAAATTTTATAGAGAAGTATGAATTTTAAGTAGAAATGGAGGGAAAAACGAGATACTATTACTTTTCCATTGATAATACGAGACGTATTATTAATAACAGTAATTGGCTTGAACGAGCGACGTTATAATCGCGAATATAATTTATGTGTAATTTGATTTCAATAGTAAAAAAGTTGGAAATGTTATGTAAAGTTATACGATTATAATATCTCGCGATTTCGATGATAATACATTTCCTCTGAATCTTTCAAATACAGTTAAATGTTACTCGATTGTGTTTCCCTTGATAGTTCACGGTTCAACGAGTAATTTATTCGGCGTGTAGTTTATTCTTGATTAAAAGGATTGCCAGTCTTTATCGATCTGTTTGTATCGTTTTGACGGAGGCTTACGTTGTTTAAGAGTAGTTCAAGGTATCGTCCGTCCATACAGTCCATCCATACAGTCTTGTACAGATCAAACATGTTAGAACGCGTTAGGACAAACGTTTATCGCGTTAATTTCTTCGAACTTCTCTAAACGATATTGTTCTCCTTTATGAGGAATATTTTTCATAATACCGTTCAAGTTATAATTAAAGTAATTCTAGTTTGCGATAATTTCATCGTCTCGAGTTTAGAATTGAATTGAATTGTACGAATAGTTACATCGATGAATAATTAAAAATTGCATTGATTAATAATTTGTTCAAATACTTTTGCTTAAAATTTCAAACCGGTAAATTTCACATTAATTCTCGTGAATGATGATCAAATTTAGAAAACTAGGCAATTACCTTTTTGCTCGATCGATAAGCACATTATTCCACGACCATGTTAACCAATGCTCTCTAGTCGAATGAAAACCTTTGAATTGCAAATCAATCGAAGTACCACTATGCTATACGCAATTCGAATCATTATCGCGAAACAATTGTAGCCAATCAAAACATTCCTATTCGCGTACGTATCTAATGGACAACGTGACACAATACGATTGTGTACGTAGTGGAGTGTAATCGTTCGTCATCCAGGTTTACCTTTTTAATTAAAAAAGAAAAGAAAACAAAAGAAAAGGGGAAAAATAAGAAATCACGTTGATAATGTTACTCGATGAAACTTTTATATCCACAAATGCCATTACTGTCATTACACTATGTTTTATTTAATATTTCTCTCCACGTACTTTCTTCTTGTCTACATATTTGTACGACGCGCAATTAGATCGGTCGTAAGTTTCCACGCCGCTATAAATATCAAGATTATTAGAAGACTGGATAGTAATAAAACGACACAATCATCGAACGTAACCACTGGTAGGCAAGAAATACGAATTTCTTGGAATCACGAGTCGGAAAAGATCTAGAAACGGTGATTAACTGTACCGAATACCAGTCGTCGAGTTTTGCTACATTTTGTTTTGGGAATGGCATCGATTCATCTAACTCGTTCGTTCGAACTTTTATTCGTAAACTGTTTGTTATATGAGAAAAACGTTACGCGAGAAAGTAATAATAATAAAACGAATGCTATTTGAATTTTTTATCGAGTCAGGAATTTTGTTTTAATGGAATGTATAACCGTTTCGTACTGCTGTCACACTGATTTGAGAAAAGTATTGCACGCTAAGTAAACAATTATTATAGAATTCGACGAATTCGTACATTTGTCCGATCAAGTCCTGACTCGAGACAAACTACCAGTTGACGAAGAATTGACTATCGTGCCACGCGTGTCTCCCAATTCCAATTTTATTCGAATTTTTCATGTAACAAACACTTTACGTGATTGTACGTTGTGTTATCATGATATAACGAACAGCGTAATTAACGATAATAATAATAATAATAGCAATTTAAAGCAATCGCGCGATCGTGTCGAGTGGATGCGATGCGACAATCGCGGGAGATAAATTTTATATCCTCACGAATAATAATTACGCGTCTTTGATAACTCGCTGACGCTATACTTCTATCTGATCTTTCGTGCTTTATTAAAAATTTATTTTTCTTCTTACAATATCGAAAGTAGCATAGTATAGTAGTAGAGTCCCAAAAGTGGTCTTTCATAGACCACTTTTATAAACAATTAAAGATTTAAGGAGAGAGAGAGAGGTACGAGTATACGCGTTATATCGTTGCCACGATTTAAATATTTTCATATTCGTGTCAAATCGAAAGATTCAGTGAAAAAGTGATACAAGTAGACGGATATGCGAATTTCTCTATTGTTTCCGTGACTTAAAATTTTGAATATTTACAGCAGCTAGAAAACGTATTTCTACGTTATCCTATTCTCCAACGAAGCGTTCTTTTTATCAGGTTCTACGTTTCAATTTTGTAGTATTAAAATCTTGTAGTCGCGTGAAAGTACTATCAAACGATACGAAACTCGATGTACTTGAACTTAATTAACTAGTACATATAAACGCTACAGTAAATACCATCGTATACCACGTTTTCCTTCGAGACTCTTAATTGATCCTTTTATTTATTTATTGTAATCGCTCCTTTCGGTTCAGTTTGGCTTCTGGAATGCATCGTATTTACTTATCGCTATCTCGCGTACCAACTAACGTTAAGGTTAATTCATCACGTGAAAAACCACAAATCTCCCATTCTCTTATTCGAGATCTTTATTTCCAAACCCTCTAAGCAAGAAAAAAGCATAAAGACCTCTCACGTAACGTAAGGAGGATTTCTAGGGTTCGTCGTTTGCCACGGAACTGTTCGGCTCCCCTTTGAGTCTCGGCTCTTCTTTACCCTCGGCGAACCGGAAGTGCTCGACACTTGCACACGTAAGTATTGTATTCGCGGCTACACCGAGGAGGCAGAGTCTGGCCGTCCCGTGGCAAAATCAATGAAAATCGGCGTGCAACCGCTTCCACGGAACCGTTTGTTTCTCATGACCGACGATACGTCACGAACAGGCAATTATTCCAGAAAGATCGCACAGAGTGGCCACGGTTGCGCAACAACCGCCGCTCTTTTCATACAACGTTGCAGAAAACGTTGTATCGCGAGCTAAGATCTAGAGCAACCTGGCAGCATCGAACTTTATAATTAATCGTTCTCTTGCTGGCCACGAATCACGAGCGAAAAAGTTCAGAGACGTTTTCTTGTTTCTCGACGTTCTGCGCGTTTCAGCGTTTTTGTTCGACGAGTGGCTAAAGAATTTCACGAAACGTGATTTTTATCGGGATGATTTATGGAGATGGTAGGTGATTGCTGATAACAGACTGATACTTGTGGCTGTTCGCGGTCTAACGATAAATGTTCACCGACGATGACTGATTCGTGATTTTCTAGAA
This sequence comes from Bombus pyrosoma, assembly GCF_014825855.1. Lineage (NCBI taxonomy): Eukaryota > Metazoa > Arthropoda > Insecta > Hymenoptera > Apidae > Bombus > Bombus pyrosoma. The sequence continues at coordinate 19,176,222 of NC_057776.1, read as the reverse complement.
AGTTCGGTACGAATGCTTGGAAAGTAGAGTTGCGAAACGATGATAGAGTAGGAGAAATTCTCGCAAGCGCGATTATTCGTTACGTGGGAATCGCTGGATTCGTGGAATAAGATTTTAGATGGATTAATTTTGGATGTAAAGCGATGCGAGATTACCGTCGTAGCCCAAGTATTTCATCGCTAGATTACATAGAAAAATTCCTTCGAACAATTTCCTTTCATTTTTTCTTCTTATCAGATCGGATAAGAGATAATCTTTCTATACGCGAGCAGACAATAGTAATCGTCCCTTCGAAGTTCGACTAATTTTCTTTTAAATTCTCTCCTTATTAAGATCCATTAAATCTCGCGGCTGAATGTTAATGATTTTGATAATCTGCTAATTACGTATCGTTAGAGAGTCTGGCCTGTTAACGAGCTACTTTTATACATTTTTAATAGTAGCCGCGTTTCTGTTCCAAGAAGGCCAGCGCCTCGCAAAAAACCATCGGCTTTGTATAACGTTGCATCGCGATCGGACGATGGAGATGCGCGTGGTTCAACCTGGCTGCATCGTGCTTTGTAATTAGTGATTTTCCTGCCACCTGGGGGAATAACTAATTTTTCGTGGAATTTCTTTTATAATCTACTCTTTCCGCGAATGCAACGGTTCTTCGGCAAGAATTCGCGAAAATTCCAAAGTTTCGAGTTAGATGGAATTATATTTCGCAGTTTTGCCCCCCGAGTTCCGATTATTTTTTGGAAATTTTCCGTGAGTTGTAGTTTGTAAGTAAGTCGGTCCCTAAATTTCTCGATACTCGGTAATTATCTTTTAAGCACGTGTTTACTTTTAGAACTCGCTTGTAAAGAAAATTAGATAAAACACCGTATTTTCTTTTTTACAAGTTCGCATATAATTTTACGACAAAGCTTATTCTATGCCAATGATTCTGTTATCGGATTCGACAAATTACACTATTCCTTCCATATATATTTCTTGCTCCTTGAAGTACCGCAGACGTATCTAATACATCATAGAAGGGCTTTTGAATTTTTATTCGAAACAATAATTACGCATTCAGTCAGGTTCAAGAATTTGTGGCACAAGAATTTTTCTCTGTGTACGCCATTTGCTTATCCTCCAACTTCCATCTTCTAATTTCGATAACAATTCTAATCTGCGACAACAATAGCCGCCATGCTTTTAATTTTGCTAGTGAAATTAGGAATTTTAATCCCTTCAACTTCGTCGATATTTATTTATGGGAGGTAATGAAACTCTACCCTTTTCAATTTCTCTCATAAATTTTCCACTTACAAGAAAATCCTTGGCAACTAATAACGTATAACGAACACAAGAAAGGGAAGAAGAGGAAAAATGATTTTTCGATGAGTGGAAAGGAGAAAGAGCGAGAGGTGGGAAAACGGTAAATAATTGAGAGGCACGTCACACCTGCACTGGCACCGGTTTTTACCACACGCGAACGGGGCTTTTCGTACGTGGCAGGACCTTGCGCTTTATTGATTTTAGGCTGACCCACGGATTCCCACGGCGAACCCGTAAGTTCCGACGAGCGTGAGTGCTTACTCCACGCTGTTTTCCTCCGTACGCTTTTCACCGGTTTTTCGAGTAATTCAACCGCGAAAGGCCGTCGAACTTTTTATCGCTGCAAAGCACCGAGGGATGCTTAAAGGTCAGACGAAAAACGTCGAAAGAACTTACCGAAAAAGTGAATGAAATTCGTGGAATTAACGCGTCTTACGCTTCGTTATGTGCTCGAGGCGTATTGCAGTTACGCGATTTAAAACTAGCCATAGGTACTTACAGTTTTAATCGGATATGGCACGTAATCGAGATCGAAGGATTAACGACACCTGCGAGGACCTAATCAAACCTGAGAAACAATTACGAACTTATTAAAACATATAACGACGTGCGTTCCAGATCGAAGGATTAAACGACGCATGCGAAGACCTAAGCGAACCTGAGAAATCACGAAACTATCTAACTAAGTATACGAAGATCATTTCTTTGCTGGAAACGTTGCACCATGAAAAATCGGCATTCGATATCATAACAACACATATCGTTTTTTAATAATTTCATATTCCGATCGATCTTAGCTTTCGTACTATAATTGCTTTTGTTGTTGCTCCATCATATGGGTGCTATGAACGGTTTCACGTTTCATTCGCAAAATTAAAATCCCGAAGAGAAAATATATCCATATAATGTAATATAAACTCGGAGAGCTGAAACGATTATATCGCGATTACGAAGAAAATTGTCTGAATAAATGTTTTAAAAACTTGGGAAATGTTATCGAAGATAGAAAAATATACGACGAGTACGTTAAAAAGATCCAACTTCCGCATTTCATACGTAAAATTGAAAACTCGCGGAAACGATTATCACAGACTCCAGTTATTATCAAAATCGTGGCACGAACGTTAAAGAACAACCGAACGATGTAACGTAAAAACAAGGAACTGACATATTACTGCTTTCTAATTACGAACAAGATCGATAGAATCGATTTTAAAGATATCAATTTTATACAATATTATATAATAACGAATATCAATAAATGACAAGGAATATTATATAATTTTAAAGGCTAGTAAAATAAACACTAAACTTGATTACGGATTACGATTATCGTCGAAATTAAAGAATGAAAAAACAGCCAAGTGACGTAATTTAATGTCAAAGAAGCTAGATCACTACATCGTGATTACGAAGAAAATCGATCGAGCGCAGGAGTGGCTTGTTATTTTTCCACAGGGACTCGATAGACACACGCGTTAGCCAACCACGTTAAATAAAATGTTTAGTTAACGCGCTCGTTAACGCGGACGGTATTGAAGGTATCTAGAGTGGAAGAAGCAGCAGAGAACAGGCGAATGGAGGTTACGAGACACCTTTGTTTCATCAAAAACCGGAGAATCTAATATCATCGTAGCTGCGCGGCGACACAAAGACGAAACGTATGAAACGCGAACGGGCGTGTTTGAAAAACATTTGTACAACGGAATGCAAAACCGGTCTAACTCTTCGCTGTGTGTTTGCGTTGAAATAAAGGCAAAGGAACCGAGTTAAATCCACGCAACTATCTTTCTCGTTCTCTTCTCTTCTCTTCTTTTTTTCTCCAAATCCTTTTTTTATCCTACTTCCTCTTCTTCTCTCTTTCACGTTTAATCAGTCGAATCGTTCGACACACGATATCACTTTTTTCCCTCGACGTAGTTAAACGATGGCGATATAATGGAAAATGCGAGTAAAGCGGAACGATAGAACGAATTGGTAAAATGGGATTTATTACGCTCGAGTCGAAACGGTTTAGATGCCAAGAATGTTATTACGAACGTTTCAAAGAGATTCATCGTTTAACAAAATTCATTGTTTACCGTTTGTCGGGCCCTTCTTATCTGTGGCGTACATACGATAATCGTTCCTCTATGCGATTTATTTCGACGAATATAAATTTTAACGTTTTGTAAATGAGATTACTAAAAGAGGCTACTGGAAAAGAATTCCTTACGAGAGAAACATGCCCGATTAGCTCTAATTCGATGAGTTATAACTCCTATAAGAATTAACTCAAGAGATCTTCGTATTTATTATCTTTTATCCTAGGAAGAATACGGAAAATTAAAGAAACTGACAATCGTCGTTTCAAAGTGTCGTCATCTTTGTCTTACTTATTGCTTTTCTTCTTATTCTCTTACGCTTTAGAATCAACCTGATCCTACAATCCTAGAGTATCTTCGATTCAATTATGCACGAAATAGCCAGAAATTTCGCGGAACGAAACGAAACGAAACGAAACGAAACGAGTCTTTCTTTCTTCGAGCAAGCGTGTTCGAGGATTTAGCCCGGCCTAAATTTTAATTATTTCTCCTTAAAAAAAATTGACGAATGTTACTGAAACACGAATAAACGCACGTACAAAGTGTTTACGCAAAGATTTATACAGATTCGTCGTAAAAAAAAAAATGCCAAAAATTGCAAAGCGTATTTTACAGTGGAATAGTTCCCTAAGTAGCCAGACCGTAATAAGCGCGAAATCGTGTCGATTTATCGCGATTGTCGGTCACGATCGCTTCGATCGCGTTTTCGTTGTCTATCGTGTGCAAACAATAACGCGTTGCATTACTTATGCAGCGAGGAATGCGCGTCTACGTCCCTGCAAGAAAAATGCACGGTCGGGTAAGTTTTCGCACGCCACAAGGTGAACTGTTCTACGTCGAAGGTTGTCGTTGGTTCGCTCGATATCCACGTATGCACGAGAATCTTGCGCAGCTGGATTTTAAACGACATAACCGACATAAACAACGACGCGACCTCGATATAGTCTGTCCGATCGTATCGTTAGTTTACTAGAAGCGTGATATTTAAGAAATCGCGAATTCCGAGCTATTTGCAAACAAATTTTCGCGCGATAAATAAACTCAGAGACGAACGACTAACGTTATTAATGATTGAACGATACTTACGTATCTAGGTAGGAAATTTGAGAAATTTAGGAAGAATCGTTTTAATTTCTGCGAGATACATTACCGTTTGATTTTACGGTGTTAATTGTCAGCGCGTGGAAGTGCGAGCTTTTCACCTCGGTGTGTTAACTATTAATAGGTTCGCTCATTAGTATTCTAGTTCCAGTGGAAAATTATTGTCCGACTTAACTTTGCTTTCTCTTAATCTTCTCAAGCTCCCCCTTTGGATTCGTAAAATTTGGAATTAAAGTCCAACTGGATTTTCGTGGGAAAAATACAAGTATGTATGTATATAAATTTGGATTAATTGGCTATTCTTGATAATTTGTACGACAGTTACTTCTTATAATAATCGCTCCAGAATCTTTTAGGAGAGGGAAAAAAGGAATTTTTACGCTGCTTTGTTTATCACACGGTCTGAACAAGTCGAAGATTCAGGTCATAATTTCGCGCAATTTTTCCATTTCTAACGGAAATCTCCTTTTTGTAACAAAGAACCGTATTCACGTATCCTTGTGAATATCGAATAAAACAGAATTATCTTCTTCGACTGCCAGTTATTCACCTCATGCACCTTTAATTCGAACGTTGTGCCGGTTATCTGGCACGGTTAAAGTAAACAATTGACTTTCTAAGAGATTGAAAGGAAAGGACACCGAGTAGTAGGATAAACGTATTCATAAAAATATCAAAAGTATGCAAATGAAAGAGTTGTGTGGAATACTTTCTACAAAGGCGGTATTCCTTCGCCGTAAAATGGATCGAAACTGCCAAAAGTACCATTTTTCGACGACGTATTATGCGTGGTATTTATAAAATCAATCGCACCGTTAATTTTTTAATTAAATACACCGTAAATCAGTGGCAAGTGGAATATTTTATGCGTCTCTCGTTTGACAATTTTTTGTAAAATTTTGTTACCAAGTACTCGAGAGAAATTAATTTCTACGCGTAATACAAATTTCGTTAAATCATATTACGTAGTCAAAGTCATTAAAAGTTGCGTAAAAAATAAAAAAAATCTACCTATACGCGAGTAACAAAAATTTCATGACAAAAATTTCCGCGAAGGATAAGCGCTTTCAACTTTCTCTATATTTACATCTACTTCTTTCCTTATTCCGACGACTGTTAAAAGCGTTAATAAAAAGAGTACATGTTTTCCGGAAGCGTTTAGACGTTCCTCGATCGAGATACCCCCACAGACGTGCTGAATCGAAACGGATTACCAATTATTTTCAATAACGGTTTACGAGGTCGTGACGAGCTTCGGCTCCCGTGGGACTGCCCGTTTAATTGATCCCACGTTTCCACGTAGCTCGATGTATATATCGACGATCGAGGAACGTTTTTCCTCGCGCGATTCTTAAGCCAGTTTCCGCCATTCCGAGGCAGGAGTTTCTCGCATGAGTCACGGTTTATTAACACGGCTGGCCGAGCACGTTCCGAGTATAATTGTTCTACTCGTTCGCGGTTACGAACGGTGCAATCACCGCGAAAAATCGCTTCTCAGCTTTTGGAAAAATTCGCGGACGCAGCTAAGCGAACGTCGAAGAACGTGCATGCGTATGGCGACGATTACTCGTTTTCATCTCTTCTTCGTATAATACACGCACCACGTAAAAATAGGATCGAGCATATCGTAATATAATATCGTACGTAAGGTAACTTTCAATCTAACCGCAGAGCTTCGAATTCGAAAATAAAATTGCGAAAAGAAAGAAGAAAAGATACTTTTAAGTAGATTCGGATGCGGACGAATGACCAAGCTTTGCATTCTTTATAGACACACCGCTCTAATTAGTTGAAACGTCTTACGCAGCATTTTTCGATTTTTCGATATAACGCGTTGAAATGTTCGACGTACGACGCAATGCCCACGGCCGCAAGAAAGAGACCGATCGTGTTCGAGCAAATTAACGAAAGAAAAACGCTTGGATCGTCGATCGTAGTCGGTATCTGCAACAGTTCCACGTGTTTTTTACCTTTTAAGAAACTTGTAATCGTATCTTTTACCTTTGAACGAAATTATATTGGACGTCCTGTTACGAAATAACTAGGAAGTATTTTTGAATCGTAGGAAGAAGAAACGACAAAGCTTCAGCTTATTTAAGTTTCGAAATGGTAATTTTAATTAAGAAGAGCAGTATAGTATTTTGATATATAATGTATAATCTCCGTACCTCCATCCATGCTCTAGAGAAATATGGATTGGAAAATAGAAAGCGCTTTGCCTCTGTTGTTTCTTTTTCTCGTTTCACGGAGATTAACTTCTATTTCTGTGTTAGTCGCATCAACGAATGGGTTCATAGATTTAAGCTTTTAGCTTCTTTACGCAGATCGAATTTCTCTTTTCGCTCCGAGATGGAGATAAGAAACCTGTCGGTGTGCTCCAAGTATCGTTTGAAATTGAACTAAAATCAGCGAAAGAACGGGTATACACGAAGGACACTACACCTAATTAGGCGCAAACTATTGTTAAATTATTCCAGCTAATCTTGTCTCCATAAAAAATCAATGGCGATTTTAAACAATCACCGTTGATCGGCGACACGACAAGTTATAATACCAGGTAAATAGCAACTCAAAAATCAGACTGTGTATCTAATACAATCTCAAACTAGCGCGCAAAGTAACCGATGTGAAACGAAATTCTTAAGATCGCCGTTTCCCTCAACGATATTCAAATTCTATATTTAAAGGCACGAACGTAGTGATAACCAAATAACCAGGATGTCGAATCGAAAACAAACCTAGCTTTAACTATTTACGAAACAGAAGCTTGCTCGATGCGATCAGCAGTAATCGAATTTTTTCACTGGTTTCGAGAGCGCAACGATCGATGTACGTTGCTTTACACGCACGTCTACGTCAGGTTATATTCTCATCTCATATCGTCCGAAGCAACTTTTTCTTTTCTCGCTTATTTCCATCTCTTTGCGTTCGATCGCCGCGCCAAACACACGGACACTCACCACGCAGAGAAAGGATGTTCTCGGTGCGATTTTTATATCGGCCACTTACCAACACCCTTCGATATTTTCGAAACGCGCACGCTACAGGAATTGACGTATCAATTACACCGTCGATATTCCTTTAACCGGATCCTTCCTCTGTCTTTTCGTTTTCATCGAGAGATCGTTTTCCAAGGGGAGAATTCGTCGACGTTCTCGACGAGAGTACGCGGCCGGCTCTGCGTGGGAAATTCGACGCACGCCTATCGGCATAACGCTCGAAATCGAAGTAGCTGCGACTTTTCACGCGGAAATCGCGCTATTTTTACCGGGGCGCTCTCAATAATTCAACACACAGTCCGCCAAGGTCTCGATGCTCGCCCGATTCTTTCCCTCCCGATAGCTTTCGCGCCACCGCGTCTCCTATACGCCGATCTACCGGACATGTTTTATTCACAAGTAGTCTCTCCTGCAACTTCTTAAGCGTTCGATTTAACCAACTTTTTTTTCCTATCTCGTGATTCGATTAGGTAACTTTGTTTCGCGCTACTTTTCGATCTATGGACGCTCTTGTAAAAAATTCAGCTATTATTCACTAGCGAAGTTTTACGAGTTACAAGTTACGGATCACGGACGTTAATAAACAGATCGCGGACTTTTGCGCGACATTTATAGGAAATTCGAAAGTGCCGCGTAGGATGCACGTAATGTGAAAAAATGTATAAGATGTTCAAAGTATAGTTAGTGGTTTCTGCGATACTTGGCGAACGAAACAATTTTCTACCTACGTTCTATTTTCTTCGTTACGTTCTCGAAAATACGAGCTTACGTGAAAATCCACAGTCCGTTAATAAATACTTTTACATAGCGATGTAACAAATTTGACGATTTCAGATTATACGAGTAAAGCGATTGTCCTATTTAATGAAAAATTAACAAAGAAAAGCCTGTAACCTACTGTCACTACCACTTGTAACTCGTCGATTTTCATATAGCGGTAACGAGTTTGGTAATAAAGATTATAGATGTCTATGATCTGTAAATAGTAACTTGCTAATTTGCTAATACTAATTTGCTAAAAGTTCCTTTTCCTTCTAATCTTATTTTCGAATTATTTACAAGTAATCGATTGGATATTATCGCTTATTAAGTTGCGAGAATAAATCTATTTTTTGGTTGATCAAATACTCGATTTAATAAGTTACCGGTACTTGGAAATTAATAAACACTAGTATTCCCTAATTGGTAATTCTTTACACGATATTTGTACTATTATACAGCTACAACAATTTTACGTGGTAATTTCTAGACGAATCATGAAATATTATTATCCTTTTTACAACTAATAACTTTCGAATCGTCGTTCTATAACGAGTTCTTAGGTTTTGTCATTCATAAGGGAATTATGAAATATAGATCGGTGCACTTTCCTTTTAAATTAAACAAACGAATAAATTGAATCAACCAGCATAGATTACAGGAAAGAATGGAAGAATATTCGTTAGTTAATTACCAAGTGTTAATTACGAAGCGAAAGCTGACGTTTGTGTTCGGGAGAAACGTATGTTATCGATCACGAATTTGAGACCAGTCCCTACCGTGCCGAGAAGGGGCTTCTTTAGGATAGTTGGATAGTTTGACAGCGGGTTGGCTTCTCACGGTATCACCGAAAGTATCACCGTTTATTTCAAGAGGAATATAACGAACCATGATCAGGCGTGTCATAAATTTCACGCGTATAATACTGTACATTTAATGCTATCGTTTATAACACTATTACTAAACTCGATCATGTACTACCCATACATTGGATAATTAATAATTACGTATCGATTAAATATTATCACATGAAATAGATCTCTATACATCTTCCTATATATCTTCAAGTATTGTACGTTCCATTGAATCATTTGATACTTTTCATACTTCTCCGGCTTCTGCATTCTCTTGCCTTTGTTAAAAGAAACGTTTTATCGAAAGATTAATTTCGGCTGAAACATTTAAATTTTTAGATTGAACGAATGAAATAAATAATATTTGCGAGAGGGAAAACCTAGGATTCACAGAAATATTCGGCAGTGTGCGTTACAGCGGGTAAAAGTCCGGTAAATGGAAGCAAGCGACATTTTATGACTTCGGCGCGCATCGTAAAATCCGTAGACAATTTTTCCACTTCGAGCCATCGTCTCGATATCGTTGGAAAATTGACGTTTTTATATATTTACGTGGCCGTAGCCTATCGGTAATCGATATCGTCGAACTGGTTGATATCGAACGTCGACCAATAAAATTCACTGTCCTGACCGCGTGGCTTATCCTTATTTCAAGAAGTCTCTTCACCATACAGACACGAATGCATATTTATTACCGATGTAAAACAACCATTCAAAGGGAATCCACTCGAGCTTCACGCCGTTTCTTTTATCTCCCTAGATCGATTCGCATCGCATTCCACTAGACGCATCCTCGATTTACTTCCGTGTCCTACGCGACCTAACTCTAACTTTTATTCAAAAAGTTAGCCATCGTACACGAGATCTGTACCGAATGAAATTTTCTTAAAGGTAAATCATTTTCTTCGGTTTTGTAAATTTCTTCCTCTGGCTCTTTTTTCCCCTCCTATTTAAATAGCAAAATATTTTACCAATTTAAACTTTTACAAGTTTTATGTTTTATAAACTTCTTTCTCTAGCTCCTTTCTTCTCTCATTTAACCCCTTGCACTCTGCAAATTATTCCATACGATTGGCATACTCTAGCATTTTATAACATAGAATTTTATTTTGAGGAGAAGAGGTAACAAATGTCCAATCGATGGGAATAGAAACAAATAATTTTGAGATAATATTAGAGGAGCGCAAAGGGTCAAAGAGTCGTTTAACGGCTTAAAGTAACGATTAAAACACTGGTAAGGATACGGACGAACGTAACAATTTTTCGAGTTTTCTCTTTCTCTTTTTGGCTCTTTTTCATTCTGACAAAGAGTTTATTGTTCTATTCATTCGAATTTTAGTTACGTTCGACTGGATCGCCAATGTTGATTGTATGGATGATCGATAGAGTTAATATCGACGTCTATTGTTTCGCAAGGTAACCCAAAAAGAACGCGAGGAAAACGCATGCCCACACGTATCAAACTGATCGGACAGCGGTGGAAGTACGATAATTAATTTTCCGGCGATGTTGCCACGGTGGTATTGTATATTCTATTTCGGTAATATACGAAATGGGATTGATATTAATGTTCTGTTCGGACACCTGTCAAAATAATCGTTTCGATCGTGACACTAACTCGAACTTTAAATAAATTATGCCGTTATTTAATTGTTGGTTTATTAATTAAGGAAATTTCCCGATTAATCTTAAATTTCCCGCTATATATTTTATGAATGTTGCAATTTAAATTCTTCCCAGTAAACTATATGTAAATTTCATTGCCTGAAAAATGTCCATTAAATGCAAATTTGCAATTTGAGTAAGTAGATAAAATATATTTATACATACGTAACTATAAAATGATATCGCTAGATTCATTCGCTATTTAACATTTAACGGAAAAAGTATTTTAATCCACGCTATGAAAATCGAACGTTTTCGAGTCGTAGAAAAGTCATCAATTATTAATAATTAGAACTTTGTAACTTTCCACGAAATATGTACAACGTATTAAGATTTAGTACCAGTTTTATAAAGAAACAAATATATTCATCATTTAGTTGACTATTAATTTATTGAGCTATCAATATAGCTGTCTGTATAAAATATCAAATATGGAAGGTTCGATACAAAGCAATATTACTGAAATCAATAACCACGTACGATCGTATTTTCCTCTGAATAAAAATCAACGTTAACGTCGTCAGAAGCAGCCGAACGGTTTTATTAACTGCGAAAGTAAAGCTGCAGGACCCGATGGATCTGGTATATCTACAGTTGAATAAGAAATACACATAACTCTGTTAGACGAGAATCACGCTTGTTATGTACCATTCATTTATTAACTCGTTGAATAAAAATCATAGATCTGCAAATTGACAAACACGACCAGAAACGCTTTTAAACATCACGAAAGGAAACATGTTCGCGAGAACCTAAAGAGAGAACAGAAATTCGCCAAACCTTTCGAATTTCGTCCTTTAATGTCGTCTCTGGAACGTCTACCACGGATATAATACAAAGGTATGGCTAATTTATCGTACTATGTCCACGCTGTCCGATGCCTTGATTACCGAATGTCATAAGGGGTTCAAACTCGAGGACGTGTGGGGTTGGTGGACAGGGACGTCAGACGAAGAGAAAGAAATAAAAAGAAAAAAAAAAAGAAGAAAGAAATAGGAGGAAGATACGCTCCAAGATGACGGGTGGTGGTGGAAGAAGTAGAGAGAAAGAGATAGAGAAACAACAGGGAGGAAGATACGTTGTAGTTCGGTGCAGTGGGTGAGAATAGTAGTGAGACGTATCCAGCGAGTGAACGAGTGGCGGTGCATACTTACGTCCAGTTAGAGGGTGCATCAGAGCAGGGTGCGAGGTGGCTGCTGCAGCGGCTGGTTGCTTGGGTTTGCTAACCTTTGTGTTACTTTTTGCAAATTCCAAACGTATGGTTTGTGGCATATCAGGATCGAATCTAACCCCCTGCTGCAAATAGATTCCCTAAATTAGTAAACCGGGAGCACACGTGGATGCTTGGAATTGGTGAGAGGAGAAGAAAGAGAGAAAAGACAGAGAGTGTGAGTGGCGGCAAAATTACGCTCGAAGGAATTCTATCGATCTACGCTTTCGTCGCCAGCCAAGCTTCAAAGTAGATTTTCGTTGTATTTTGCCTGCAATTAGAAGGGTTTGAAGAGAAATAGCTTCGAGACGCGGAGAACTTTTGGCACTCGCGACCTCGCGCTTTTAGGTTTCATTACTAAATAGCGGTAAAGCGTTTGTGATTTTGTCGAGGAGAGGAATTTTCAATTTTTGGTGAATTTGGAATTTTCAAACTTTTGTGATGGACAGTTTTAGAAGGCGATTTTAGTAGTCACGTTTTAAACGCTTGTCGATAATCGTCGAATAGAGGGTTTCTTTAGTAATAAAACCGAACTCTCAATTGATACTGGGATTGGTAGGTGACCGCAACAATTTGAATCGATTACTAGAACAGGTTATATCATAGGTTATATCGGAATAGGTTACTCAATTTAATTTCGCTTTCCTATTTGTTCTTTTACCGCTTTGTTCGTTTAATTTGAATTTGTTTGCGATTCCCCGTCTTATAGGTACAAACTATCGTATAAAGCGTAAAATACGAGGTAATATTAAATTGGGTAACCCACACCGGATAATTCAAATTCGGTACTTTATTATTTTATGCTCTTTGTTTCGTACGATTTATCGTACAAGATGTAAAATACAAAATAAAAATAAGATACTTGAAACTTAAGCAATCTTATACGTAATGACCTGTGTAACCCGATCAGCCATGTTTAAATTATCGATCGAGAATTAAACAAAAAGTAAATGAAACTCTAAATTTCATTGCTACCTTTTTCTACATCTCTTCTGTATTTACCATCTTAATTACTATTGTTCTAGTACTGTACCATTGGATTGACGACTGGCAACGAAAGTGTCGTATAAAACGATGCGTAGGGTAAGAGCGACTATAGGGGATGAATAAGGGTGACGGAGTTACAGGAAAATTAGCACAAGATGGTGTGTGTATGTGTGTTTTCTGCGTGTATACGTGTAAGTGTCTGTATATCCGTGTCTCTGTTAGTACAGTGGCTATCGATAGAAGTGGGTCGTTCGTTAGTCTGTTTCAGGCTGTTCTCAGCGTACGTGTCCATCCGACAAGAGGATGTTTCGAGTCTCTCTCGTACGTAACCGGTTACACAGGGTTATAAAGACATTGCAAATTGCGTGAGGTCAATTGCAGTGGTGTGATAAAGAAGAAGGATCGTACGTATACGTGTGTGAGTAATACATAGATGTACGCTTAATCTTTCCACAGCGAACAAGTAGTCCGAGAAAGAAAGGCTCAAGGAGCTATCGATTACGATATTATCTTTACATTTTACATATCGCTATATACGATGCAATTAATTAAAATTCATTACCCATTAAAGGATCGAGCTATATAAATATCGTTTGCATCTGTCGTAAGAAATGCAAGAAATCTCGCGACGGTAAAGTGATGATTATTTTCCAAGCTGTTAATTTCGAATTCTTCGTAACTTTATTACACGATGAGAAGATTATTGTACCGTGCTACGATCCTTGAATTTTTATATACCAATTCCTCTCTAATTTCGACGAATGGAAGATATTTGTTACGTTTTAAGCCATAAAATCGAAAGGTAAACGTGCATACGAATAACAATTCTTTTTATTTCGTTCGAACCGAAGATGATTGTTAACGTTGGAAAGGTACAATTGGCTGGAACATGATCGCAACGAACGTAGCAGAGTCGAACGTACCTGTTTACTACACACGTATATATGGTCTATTGTATCGTTGAAATATAACAGAATGTATTTGTACAAGATCCAAATCCATAGATTAAACGTCATATACTTCTATACATATGTAAACGATTTTTGTATCAAACTTGAAAACTCGACAGGGGTGTAAGAGAGAGAAAGACAGAGAGAGAGAGAGAGAGAGAGAGAGAGGGAGAGAGAGAGAGAGGGAGAGACATAGATAGATAGATAGATAGATAAATAGATATATATATATATATAGAGAGAGAGAGACAAGGGGGTGATTTCAAAGGCTAAAACGGGGGATGTGACACGCTTATTAAAAGGCAAAAAACAACACCATATATATGTATATTTCAGTATGGTAGTATCACACGGTGCAACCAGCGTTATTACAGTATGATGTTGGTATACGTATACGGAGAAACAAGGTAATTTATACTACGGATTCGTCCCAGGTTCAAAAAAAAAAAGACAAGATTACAGGATGAAGCTAATTGTAGTATATAGAAACAGAAAGAAACTTTTATGTATAATATATATATAATTAAATATGTATATATATATTATATAATAGAAAAATAAATGTAAGAAGAAAGAGAGTATGTGTGTAAGTACGTGTATGGTAATTGATAAAGGTAAATAGCTACGTAGCATTAACCCGTGCCAGCTGGAATCTAAGGCAAGGGTGTGTATTTTCATATATGTATATGATACTTTGAGAGAGACAAAAGATTGTAAAAAAAAAAAAAAGAATATATAATATATATAAGGGAGGAAGAAGAAAATTGCGGGCCATTGTTTGTACGTATGTGTATGTATATTCATATAATAGAGAGAAAGTGTGGCTATATAATTGTAAGGGAGCCCGCGGGAGCTCTCGCGTTTTATCGAGCAGCTTTTTCTCTCTCGAATACCTACGAGAAACGGAGTATTACCTGAAGGTCCTGTTTCGCTGCCTCGGCGCCGGCCCTCGTGTGAAAAGTCACGAAACCCACCGGCTGAAATCAAACAAAACGTACACGTCAATACGTTTTACTCGTTATATTCCTACTTAGTATTCGGAAAAGAATTTCGTCGTTATCTGTTGCGCATCGCTTTAATTTCATATCAAGCTTACGTATGTTTACGCATTCATAGGAGACGTAGAGTTGCAAAACTGCACGGAACGCGCGCGATATGCTAAAACACGCGAGAAGATAAAACGAAGATTTCAAAATATACAAGAACGTGTCAAATAAGTACTGTTTATAATTTTCTCTTTATATTATGACAGGTGAGATAGATTTCTAGTTAGATTCCATCTTCTCGATTATATTCGTAAAAATAAGAATTTGCACGAATGCTCGCAATAATAAATTATGGAAAAATATAGAAAATCGGACGGTTTTATTATCGGACGAAAGCTATTTAAATTTTCTTAAGTAACACGCAGTACACTCCTTTCTTATCAAAATGATCGTCGGTGATAGTGTTATTTTATATGCAGCATTATTAAGAAACCTCGCCGAGTGAAAAAGGAAATAATTAAGGGAATAAAAAAGGGAATAAAAAAGGATATCTTCGCATAGGTAGATTAAAAAGCTGGCGATAAGACACCCTATATTGTTAAGTTACTAAATGTTAGTAGATAGCGAGATTTTCATCTCTAGCCTTGCATTTCTAATTTATTGGGCAGCTCAGATCTTGGAAAAAAAGGAAACATTTAGATTTTAATTAGGATCTGGAGTTTCATTCTGGTCCTGAAAACGACTGACATATCGTGGAGGTAAGGCAAGGCTAGATTTTTGATAGAAACCCCTCGAGGTTTAGGGTCGTGGAGCAATTTCTCCAAAGAAGAGGGACGCGTGATACATCGTCATGTTCTAGGCGTGTTTGCAGTGTCCCCGCAGAGTTTGTAAAAAGTGGAGAAGATTGCACCGAGCAATTTTTCATTCTTATGCCCTGCTTAACCTTGGTTAACCGTGTTGCCTTTTGGTCGAAAGTTTCATTACTTACAAAATTAAAAACTAATAAAGACGAATCAGTTTTAATTAGGTCGCTTTTAGTCCTTCAAAGTGGAACGCGATTGAATGCATCCTTACTTCTTAAAATTCCTTTTAATTTGTTATTAAAATTATACGTATATAAAAATATTATTAAGAAAATTGCGTTTTTAGAAATATAAATGCGAAAATGTATAAACTCAATGTTAATTTTGTTAGCTTTTCGTCCGATATTTGCTGGATTTTCCTTTATTTTTCGTTACTTCTATTAATCTGTTAGGCATACTATCCACTAACTTGCTCAAAGTTTCGAATATCGTTTTTTAAGTTCAACCATATTTAAAAAGTCACATTAAAGCTGGCTTTTATCGATCGTAAACTTTCTCTGCTGGAATTCCTTAGTCCAGCTTCTCGATCGAATAATAATTCTATTCTTGAAATCTTGTGAAATCATTTTTTTGTAACGACGATTGGTAAAAATAGGAACATTGTTTCGTTGAAAAATTATCTCCGTTGCTTCTGATTCGGTTATGAAAGGCAATAGTTCGCCATGTAACATCTCGTAATATTCTATAACGTTCGATTTACCCTTTACAAACGCAATTTCGCTTAACGTATTCAGGTATGATCAGTGGTTTCCTGGAAATATCGAAGAGATAACGTAGAAAGTACGTTTGAATTTATAATTATTCACAGCAGTGTATACATCGATAAACTATCTTTGTGCTACCGAAAGGCAATGATACACTCGATATGAGAGGAGGTTGCAGATAACGCTGTCCTTTGACTTGACACGGCGAATCTATCAGCTATTTCACTTGTACATCGACCGAAGGTTTAAAAGTACCTAATTCTTGATCTATCGAACCAAACAACGCCGTTGATCGACGTCAACGAACAATATATCATTCGATGCCATAAAGAATAAAAAAGAAAAAAAAAGAAAAAAACAGAGAGCAAACGTTCGAAGCGTTGGAAAAGATAGAGCAGCGTCTTATTGCACGGGACGAATCAGCTCGCAGAGCTTAAAATAGATCGAATAGACTTTGTGGCTAGATGATGCTCGCAAGTTCACCCTCGGTTTCCTAAGAGGGGATTCGAGAAGCCTGTAATTCACCGAGAAACGAATCGTTCGTTCAACGGTCTTTCTACGGTGTAATTTTCCGGGGGAACTCGATGGAATTTCCACGCGTTTACCGCTGAGAACCGATACGGGTTTTCGGTTCGGTAAACGTTTGTGGTGAAACTATGCCGTGATTCTGTTTCATTGAGAAAAGAGCCACGAGCGACCCAGATTTTCATCGATATACCATCGAATTCTTTTTCACTCAATTACCGAGCTAATTTTATTTTATCGTTTCGGAGAAAAGTAGAAAGTAGATCTGATTCGTTTGTATCTTCTAACGTAAGCTTTCTCATACAGTTTTATAACGCATTTTTTTTCGCATCTTTCTCGTAATTTTTCAGCTACTAATTTAACGAAGATTAATTGAATCGATCGAACGAAAGAAACGTTATGAACAAAGATCAGTTAATAAGGAAATTTCTTCGATAAAAAGATATGATCTTTTTAAACAGGGCTGTATCATTTTTCTTTGTGGATAAATGCAGCGATATAGGATTAACGGTACGACTACCAAATCCGTCAAATCTAATGACAGGTTCGACGTTTTTCTGCTTTTGATATCGCTGAAAACATGCAGCTGCTTTTAGCAAGATTAAAATCGAATTTTATTCAGATAGAGATACGATTGTATACAACAATTTAATTGCATTACACAATCATTTATTTGCAGCGTATTTATTCTAAGTTAATCAATATACGAACAGAATCCTGTTTACCAACTAAGAAGTAAAGATTTTATACGCAGAGAAATGTCAAAGGTACAGATATCAACGTAAGCTGAATCCGGGCATAGCTCTGACATCGCATAAAACATATTGCAACTTATTTAAAAAACAAACTAATATCTACGCGAAATGTAAATTCTTCGATGTGAAAGAAGATTATAAAATTACGCCTAATAGGAAGTTTGCGATCGAAGAAAACAAAAATAGATAAACCTACGAATCGAATGCCTAAAACTTCAAAGCGGAAGGCAACGACACGACGTTCCAAGTAACCTCAAGACGATCCTAAAAAAGATTCGACGGTTTCCAAAAGCCACGAACCTTTTTCAACTGATCTAGCCACAAGCAAGTACCCGAAATCGTTAGAACCGACATGTGTTGTATAAATGTGCATAAATATTCCCACTAATATAAATAAGATGTAAATATCGTATCTACGTATCACTTATGACCAAACGATAAAGTACCGGTCTAATGTATGAGCCTGTGAAATACAGTTGTACGAGACTGCAGTCGCTAATAACCCTCAGAGCTGGACGAGGCTCGATACAAGTAAATTAAAAAAGAAAGTGGAGAAGATAAAGAAATAAAAAGCACAGAAAGAAGAAGATTTCCCGTCAAAATACCTTTGATTTTCCTCTTGATTTCCAGTTACCGCAGAAACGCGGATGCTTCTCGTACTATTGAAAAAACTATTCATCGAATGGGAATAATCCGTTTAACAGTCGTGCCCGACGGATATTTCGGAAGCGTTGTTTCGTGCCAGCTTCATACCTATGATAATATTAGCCTGCGTATAACAATGCTCGACACGAGATATATCCCCGTTGTGTTTTCTACAAATTTTTATCGCCGTTGCAGGATCAAGATCTGATAAGCGAGAATTCGCGGCGTGGTACCGCGCACGCGACAAGGTGATATTCGTAAACGTGTTGCAAAATTATATCGGCGGCCGGATCAGATAACGCGGTAACGTTGCAAATAAATTTGTCGGGCTGAAAGCGATTATATAAATGGATAATAGAACGACAAAGGAATTTCATTCGACGTTAACGTTTAAAACGAACGTTCACCGTTGAAGTTCTTTTCCGTACGATGCCGCGTAAATGGAGCCAATAACTTTCATATTGACTCCTCCGCAATTTTCAAACGGAATTGATCGAATCGTTCCCGATAACGTGAATTTATTTCGTCCCTGGAGATGATCGAGAGTTTTATTAAATTCGCAACAATGCCGTCTCCGTCCGTTTTCACGAATTTCTCTATGCACGTTAGATGATATTTCTGGAGATGTATGTCAGGATCGTGGCATTTGAAATATTCGTAGGTATATGTTCGAGTTTTTAATTTTCAGATATCCGTGAACGTATAAATTGTAGCGTTCACAGGTAGTAACGCGTTAAATCGTTCGGAAAATTCTGTCGCGTTATCTAACCGAGCTTTGTGGCTTTATACTTTTGTAGGTTACATCTCGATGATTACGATCTCCATCCCGATAATTGCGAATAAACTTTAACAGCAGAACTTTCCGATCAGCTCGACCCCTGAAGCAACCTTTTGCTTCAGGATATTCGTCAATGGAAATATAGGCAGAATTGTTTCATTTTCGAAGAAGAATCTAAGTTACCCTACAGTAGTAGTAATAAACAAATTAAAAATTATATCATTTACGAAATGAATGTACAGGTAAAATGTCTAATTGTCAGTTGAAAGTCGCCGAACAGCAATAAAATTGTTACAACGTCTTTCTATCAATCTCCCTCAAATTCACACGTGTCACAAACGACGTATCGATTCGATCTGCCGCCATAAAAAAGGAATTAGGAAACGATAAATAGGAAAAACGATAAGACCAACAGGCTATGTACCTACGTGCAAAGAAACAGCCTTATCGTATCTACCATCAATTGCCTACAATTGCCTTTCATTTTACGTTCACGTAGAATTTTCCATTTCGATCTTTGTCTCCTTTTTTCTCTCTCCTCTAGTACGATTCTGAAGGTAAATAAATCTTCCAGTATAATTCTAAATCTAGATAAATCTTCCAGTATAATTCTAATAAACGAAAGATCGAAATATGAATGAAATTATCAGGTCGGTATTATGCCTGGCGATTTTTCATTAGAAGATAAACGAAGAGAGGAAGATCGGAAAATTCAATCGACAATAATATTTTCACAGATACTACTGAAAATAATTCATGGTAAACAGGATCGAAATGAAGGTAAACCATTCTACCATTATTCGTCGTTCGACTGGAACAGGAAAAGCAAGAAAAATGAGAAGAATGAATTCGGTAGAACGAAAACATTTTGAATTAAGCGATATACAGAAAGGTTAGGCGAATGGAAATAGCATCTCGTTACTCGGATGAGATAAGTGAGTCCTATTTCTAAAATCGCCACTTGTGACGAAAACCAGATTTTATACGATAATAATCGTAAGTGATTTCTATATTTTTCAGCTCGCGAATATTCCGATAATATTTTTATTTTTTCCCCGAAGTAATCATATAAAAAGTAACGCTCGATTGTCACATTTCAGAAGCCATGACTTTTATAAATTTGCGTTAATAAGACTAATTAATAATCGAGGAAAACCTTTAGAAATTAAAAATAATAAAAGATTTACATTATTATTTATATATCTTTTCTAAAATAATTTAGATATTGCAAATGCAAGATTAATATCTGTCTGAAAGATTTTATTATTTACGTGATTCAATGATTGGCAACGTACAGATTTCTTTATTCGAATTGAATCTGTCCTAGTTTTCTTAAATTAAAGAATTTTTCGCTCGTTATATTTTCCCCTGGAAGTATAAATCCTGGAAATCATTTTGAGCAAATATACGTGCATACTATGAGCGAATCACAAAAAAAAAGACGAGAGAATCGCTGTTGTCTGAAATAGCTCGTTATTCGTCGATTTGATTAAAAAATAGTTTATGCCAAACTACTTGGAAATTGAAAACCTAAGAAATTAAAATGTTTTTATTCGACGAGCTTCGACGAATACAATATACTTCGTATAAAATATTTTTTGATCGAATCCATAAACGACGAGTTACTTCCGAGTAATAACAGTTCTTATCGATCCACTCTCATGTTACGTATTTAATGAAATTAATTTCCAGAATTATCGATTCACCCGTAATATTTCAAAGGAATTACGTATATGTAATCAAGGTTTTAGCAAGTTCGGCATTTCTTTTTAACAGGAAGGAGCAGGTTACTCTTACCAGACTTAGAATTAGATACGCTAAACCGACACGCTCTCATCTTGCAACTAAAGATCGGTCGAATAAGTGCAATAATTCTAATTGTATTCTTCTTGGAAATTATTCTTTTGATTGTAGTAACGTCTCCCAATACGGAATTACATTTGGTTTTCTAAACGAAACTCGGACATGTTTACATTATAAAAAACATTCTTTATTTTCTCAAACGCATTAATTTGTATCACTATTTATGATATTGTAAACTATCCACCTAGTACCGACACATACTGCATGTTCTATTGTATTATACTATAATTGTACTGTATACGATACACGTTCAAACGGTGCTAGGCAGTATTATTATTAAGCTACTAGATGCTATAACTCGAGTTTCTGACTTGCCTTATTTTACAATAAGATGTAAAGTGCACCTACACTGTGGTTCTTTTTATATTATATTCTTGTTGATTAATCTTTCGTTAATCGCGGTCTCTCGTGAACATAAAGATTGTTGACTCTACGTCAAATAAAATAAATAACAATGATAAACTGTTCTATACATCTTTGGTGGCGACATCGAATCCCACGTATCGATTCGTGAGAAGTACTTATTTACATGTAGAGTGAGTGAATCGTGTGTCTGACTTTCATTTCGTGCTACCGGTTACGTTCCCGGAACTGTTATCGAAACACGGAATTTCCGAACGTAATGTAACGTTTCGTCGAGCTTATTTTTATCAATAGGTTCATCGTGGTGGTCGCATGTAGGTTAACAGTTAGTGGTTGCGTGCTGCCTGACGAAGAACAATCAATTTTCACGTTCCCCGTTTCCACTTTTCCTCGTGCATCATACGTAAATGTGTCATTTTGACGTATACTTTCCTCGTTTTATAGTAATTTTAATTCGCTTAGCATAAATAAAACAAATCTTTGTAAAAGATGAACATATTTTAGAAACGGTTTTGATTCCTACTTATCAACGCTCTGATAACTTTTACTAATCGTTGATTGTAAAATTACTTAAAATAAAAGGTCTCGATATTTGTATTTGTTACTGGCATTGCCATTAACTCGATCGTTTAATATAACTCAAATTAGTTAGTTACTTTCTTTCATGGTGTATAAAAGAAGTAATTTTTTAATCTGGCGAAAAGTATGAAAAGATACTAGTTCGTAATGCTAATTCCTAACACATTAGCAAAAATAAGAAAGAAATACTATTTTGTGGTATTTATATCGAAGCAAAATAATTTTACTAGCTGCGAGTACACCTGCGTATCGTGTAGTAAAGTAGCAACTATCCTACTCCGTAATTAAAAGAATTCATGTATCACCGTATTCTCAATTATCAACGAGGAATTTAATTCTCATTTCTCTGTATAAATCATATATACATCTTTTTATACACCATTTGAAGCTGTTTTTACTTGTGTATAAAAAAGTACCAAGATTTGAAAATGCTTGGTTTAAAAGATATTTCAATGTTAATTTCATCAAATCGAGTAATACGAAAGACTAGGAAAGAAGAACCTGGTCTTCAACCAGAAGCGTAAAAATCCATAGTAAAATCTAACGTTTCTACCAACAGATACCATGCGATAATATGAGCAGAGCAAAGGAAAGGATTGTAACGGCCCGCCTAAGGACTGCGCAAATCACAATAATCCAGGAATATCTAATTAAAAAAAAAAAAAAAGAAAAAAATCGAAAATGTATGCAGATATACAGAAACACGAATACAAAGACACGGAATAGCACTTGACACATGACGCGGTTTTAACGTCACGAGATCGCATATCGAACGCGCTAAATTTCGTCAAAGAAATGAATACGCACACTAAAATCCAATCAATCTAAATCTATCGTTACCGCCGATAACCTCGTAGTCGATTTGACGCGAAACACTCGATTAGTTTAAAAGATATTTTTACTTCAGTTTTTTTTTTGGAAAAGCTGTTTCTTTTCAGTTGTGAGTTTCTCGATTTCTCGACCCAAGTATTTACCTTTGGAATCTCAAAGGCATCGTTCACCCGGATAAAATTTTCGACCATCGCAAGACGAAGAAACGAAAGAGAAACGAGGCAAGCTTTATTCGAAACGTTCTATCGAATAACGTATAGTTTGGCGGATATCTGAGTGAATCGATTCAGATGGGACACCCTGTATATTGCTCGCATTATATACGCGAACCGACAGATAAGAAAAATGGCGACAAAGGTGTTTCATGCATATAACATACGCTCGACGATGGAAAATGGTATACACACGTGCGCGATTATGCACGTAACGATGGCGGTAAAGCAACTGCTCAGCCCGATTCCGCATAATCGAAGGGTTGGAAAATTACAATGCAGCCGGCTGGCGCAACATTTTCGAGCTTGACTCGTAAAAGAACGCGAATACGTCTCGAATCTGGCCCAACTGTTCCCCGGTACGGTCTCTCCCGCCGCCTCCTCTTCCGCCAGAAGAAATTTCCCTTCTTTTCCGCGAAGTGCAAAGTCGCGCAAAGTAGTTGGAAATGGCACGAATTATTTTTTACCCGTTACTTATTCCCGAACGAATAAATTGCGTTCGCGTCGCGTCGTTGCCAGGCAAATTGCTGTAATTCGCGAACGAGCTTCATTTTTCTTTCATTCAAAGTTTACCGTGTCTTTGTTTTCCGCCGGTTCTACGAGATCGCTACAGGCAGATTCTCGAAAAGGATGAGAGTTAGGAGGTAAAATTGTATTCGCCGGATGGGTGTAAAGGGAAAGACGTAACTTTTGAAATGGATTCATCGTTTCGATTTAACTTTCATTTTATTTTATACTCGCTGTTTTCGCCAGGGAACGTCGGAAGGAATTGCGAGAATCTTCCTGGGGATTTCTTGCCTTTTCAAACAAGCGCCTCAAACTGATTTCTTTAGAAAAAGTAAGGGAACGAGAGAATATTAAAATTACGTTTACATTGGATATTATTCGATTAAACTTTTTATTCGATAAGACGACAGCGAATTTGTTATTTTTTTCTACAATGGAGTTGGACAATTTATAGTGGAAACTATAAATCTTACATTTGTTGAAAACCAACGAAGATTCCATTCGACCAAGTATAATAATTTTACAATTATTTTCGTAAATTCCTTACGGACAAAATCGGATGAATTTCGTAAAAGCTAAAATTTACGAGCCTCGCGGATCGGAGATTGATATTTAAAAAGTTATCGTTTCACGAAGCAGAATTTGATAAAAGTTGTAAATATTTGACGCAAAGTTTTAATAAACTTCTCGCCAGTTCAAGTTTTATGGCCGAGCGAAGATCAAAGATCCAGGGCGTTAAAAATCATCAAATTCCACGTTCAACAAAACGTTGGTTTAGCAGAGAATTTCCTTGCAAGGGAAATTCTTTGCAAGGGAAACGACCGAATACCATAAAAGCAAAGTTCAGGAACTTGACGTCAGTAGCAAGTGAAATGCGAAGTACGGAATTCATGCGGATCTATAAAAAGGAAAGATTGGAAAGTGGCGTTCGTCGTTCAAGCGAATCTACTAATATCACTCCGAGGGAAGACGCGAAAAGAAAGCGTAAAATCAATGAGAATTTCACCTGAATGCAACAACCGCGATTCCAAACGTCGTTACGTCTTTGTATCGTTGCTGCGAAAATCAACTGGATTCGAGGTAAAAGGATTTTGAAAATACCTTTGCCACGGCCTCTTTGATCTGACGCGCGAATGCAAACGAATATCGAAGTTGGAACCTCGAATGGGAAAATTTGTTAAAAAACGATGGCGTCGATTTTTAACCGTAAAATTTTACGAGGAAGGATAAACTGTCGAATTTGCCGCTCGACGAACGGGGCAATTAGCGCGAGCAAATGGTAGAGGAAACTCGTATCGATCTGCGCGCTCGTACCTAACGGTGCCAGCGATATCCGTAAAGGGACAATCCCAGAAAACGAGAACTTTTTACGGTATCGTTCGATGATATTATAACAGATGAAAACGCACGATATAACCCGGAGGACTAAATTTTAGTTCTAGCAAAATATCTTTGAAAGAAAGATATTAAATAAGGAGAAAAATATTTTATTAAACGACGTTGAAAGAAGGAGCGATATTTCGAAAACAATACTTACTTCTATTTTGAAATAGAATATATGAAATACCGAACGTACGTATAAAGCGTTAAAAATGGTTGTACTTTGAATGGAAATTTGGAGAACGTGTAATGCCTGTTAAAGCGATTTGTTTGTCGGTTTTCAAGTAATTATATCTGCGTAAATCTTCCGCGCTATATGAAAGAACCAAGAGAACGAAAAGAAAGTTGTCGTTTTCGTTTGAGTTTATGTCGAAACAAATGGCGGATGATTTGAAAATTTTTACTATAGAGGAAGCCAATCTTCTACAACTTCTTATAGCTTTAAAAGGAATGTTATTTAGAGCAACGTGTATTAAGACTTTTACGTGGTTGAACAAAAGGTTCTTAGAACGTGTTGTACAATAGAGGATCGTCGATACATGTTAATTGGAAACCAATATCTATGCAATAAGAGAAGCTTCGTAGTCACCAGTACACGCTTTCCACACATAACGATCGCGTTTGTCCACGAGAAAAGATGTCGAAACGAAATTTGGAAATATCCAGAAATTATGAATTTGTACGGTATCCGACCCATTCGGAAGACAAATTGACGATTCCATCTCTCCTTTAACGAGGATCGCGTTCTTCGCGAAGTATACTTCTTGTATCTAATGCTCACAAACTTCCGATATATTTATTTCTCGTATATATTTCGAGCAGTAAATACCAAACAGCAGCCTGTTTTATTTTA